>NW_017257021.1:484070-493875 GCF_001594055.1 Mycetomoellerius zeteki | reverse complement strand
TTAAATTTTTTTATATAAATACTTTAAGTGATCAAGATGATTTATGTAAAGTTTTATTGCACTACAAAGATTAATTGTTTTGTAAATAAATAATTTATTTATTTATTTTATTTGTTATTATTTTATACTTCTAATATTATAATTCTAAAAATATAATAGAAAAATATAATAATACTTTTAAAATTAAACAATAACAAATAGAATTAATAAAGTCATATAAGAGTCGAATGCCAAAATCGATATGCAAATATAAGTACGAATTTTAATGTGATAAAATTTCCATTACATATGTTAAAACTTCCAAATTACATAAGTTAAGTCTTCCAAATCGATAACATGTTTAGATTATATTTTTAATAATGCGGTTCTGCGATCTGAGGATGGCTCGTAAATGTGGCCGAAACATATTATCGATTTGGAAGCTTTAATTTATTTATATAAGCTTTTACTTATGAATTTGAAAGTTTTAACGTATGTAATGAAATTTTATCGCATTAAATTTTGTACTTATATTTGCACATGAATTTCGGCATTCACTTTTATACGCCTTTATAAAAAATAATAACAAATAACATAAACTACAAAAATGTGTTGTTCAACAAAAGTAAAATGTTATAAATACAATTTTATATGTATATAGTTTATTTAAAAAATAAATCGTAGGTAATACACACACACACACTTGTAGAAATAAATAATACGTCTTTAAATTTCTAAATAAAAATATGTATATATTTTTATTTAGAAATTTAAATATATGTGTGTATATATATATATACGTTTGTAAGTAACAAATAATACTAACAATAATAGAATATTTAAATATATGAAATCTATATCTTCAATGTACTCTCGTATGAAATTGTATCAATAGCAATTGCTTTAAAGTGAATATATATATATATATATATTTCACAAGAGAGTTCTGATTCATTTCAATTTTTCTTTCAATTAACTATCTGCTCGACCGTGACGAGAACGCTGAAAGTGTTAGAAAAATATTTCGTAATTTGAAGAGAGAGTCATAATGGATGAAAGAACACGGCGCGGTAGAAAATCATGTCGCCGATTATCTCGAGCGGTTCTTTAAGTCTGGTATGGCTCGCCATAATCCTTTCAACGCTGAAAATTTCCCCTACCATACCTATTTTAGCTATCATTTCTCCCTTCTTCATTCTTCTTTCCCTTTCTCTTCTTTTGCAACTTTTCTTACTAGCGTCCGACCGATATGATGCTGCGAACGAAAAGGGTCCTCCTTAATAGAGCTTTTCTTATTTCCTTGCCTCCTCTCGCGTTCTCCATTCATCTTCAAATCTCCTCTTCTCTGTCGCCTTGCGGCTTAACGGTTCGTTCTGCTTTTGTTTCTTTCGCTTTATATACGCCGGGCTTCTGAAAAATTTCACGCTGACTTTCATGCTTGGAAGAAACTTACGACGCAGTGGGAGGGACTTTTTAAGGAAACTCTGTGGGGCTCATTGGAGCCATTTCTATAGAATTTTTCATGGACACCTTGTTATATCAATAATTAATGTCTATCAATCTCTTTTCTTATTTTATTTATACATAAATGATACGTACATTAAATAATTTATACATATACATATAGTTTAAAGTTTATGATTGTACAAACAAGACCAGTAAAAATGCTTGTATATACATATAGTATACGATACGTTGTCAAAAGACTTGCATAATATATACATGCATATATACATAGGTACAGTATTAAAATTAAATTTATAAAGAAATTACATTATGAATTTACAGTTGATTTAATTGTTTTTTAATGTCTTATTCAATGCATTCTCATACAGATAGATGTATTTGTTTGTATATTTTATTGTAATTACGTTTATTTGTACACATTATCTTTTTGCATATTTAATAATTAAACATTACTTGATTAATGAAATAAAGCCTATCGTTAATTTGCCAATTATGCTGTGAGATACAGCAATATTTCAAATCCACCTCAACATGTTTTAACCTGCCAACTTATAAATTAAGATTCTTCTAATTAAATCTCACTTGTTAGACAAATGCGCAGACGTCAGCGCCGCTGTAAGACCTTTCTTAAGTGTAAAAGTAAGATCTTTCTTAAATATCTTTTCATTTTCTTCCTTAAATCACTTTATTGTTTTTATAATTCAATTTAAAGTAAAATTATATGTATTCCACACAATTTTTTTTCCATTATTTTTGTAACTATTATTAAATTAAGCGATAAAAAATTATTTAATCGATGAAAATAATTTAAGATATTGAACTTATGATCTGTAATGATCTTCAAAAATTTGACGTGCGCGCACGTTCATTGATGTGTGTGTGTGTGTGTGTGTGTGTGTGTGTGTGTGTGACAATTTGGTATATTCTATTAAAAGTATCTGTGAAAAACGGCAAGTGTTCCTCTATAATACATCAAGTATTATTATGTGAATACGTTACATTTTTAACTCTCTCGTTCGATCGTTTTGACGTAATATCGATAATGGTTATCGTGCCGCTGATACAGACTGACCGAATGAAATTCATTTAAATGCTTTGTCAGTAGGTATCAGAACTTGTATCAGAACGATGCGATTAACTCTCTGATATACTATCAATTTTTACTTCTTCTGACTATTAATATAATTTAAAGTAATACATGAATTTTTATGTTACGCTATAATGTAATTTTATTAATAAAAGATATAAGAAAAAAAACTAAAAAATAAAAAGGTCGTGTTAAATTAATAACTTTAAAGTTACACATGTAATAAAGGAGTACTAGCTAGACTAGACTCAATTTGTATTTTAATATTAATATGAAAATATTAGTTTTAATTATTTAATTTTATTAATAGAAAAATCTTATCAAATAATAATATAGATTTGATATAGAACATTACAGTGAAATAAAATGTATTTATATATTGAACAGGATTAACATAATTTAAATTCAATTTTATATTTAATTGTAGAGTCCGATCAAAACTTTTGCTGAAACTGAACCGAAACATTCGGCTACATGTCAATTTCAACTGAAATCGAAACCAAATTAAAAAATAGGAATCCCATAAAGGCCATATGTATAATAGACATGCCCATATATTATGTAATTTTTTTCATAAATATCATAATTTATTGAAACAATAATTAAATTTTAACCGAAATTGAAAACCGAAATTTCGGTTGTGTGACAATTTTGGCCAAAGAATATAAGTACTTCTTCTTGATAAATATCCTAATTTAATTATTGAAACAATAATTACACATAGATTATTAAAATTAATATTTATCAAGAAAAGCTGTATGGTTTCAATCGAAACTGACACGTAATGAGTGTTCGTTTTCAATTTTGGTAAAAGTTTCGGTCGGACTCTATATTTAAATGTGAAATACATATCTTTTTTTTTATAAATTAATAAGAAAATGATCGAATTATTTTTAATAGCTTTGCATGGCTGTTTCATTATACTAAAATTCACGTACATAAATGAAACATAATAATTGTTAAATATTTTTAAGCATGTATTATATAATTTCTGTAAAATTTTCTTCTTAGATCTAATTTTTTGTATAAAATTAAATTGTTACTTTTTTTATTTGTTTTTGTGATCGCTGACGATGTGTTTTTGTATTATTGAAAGAGATTCTATGCATCAAAGTTATATAATACGTTTTTCGCTCTATTTAACCATCTTTTTAAGAACCGATTTCAAATATATAATTCAATACGTTAATTAATCGGGTAGTGTTGTTGCTCTATGGGCAATAAATGGTACATCCGCTGCGTCGGTACAACAGATAACAAGCCATTGCAATGAAGCAGATTCTCTACTGCAATGCACCTACATTCACAACTATATATAGAGTTCTGTGTTCTCACGTGTATGGTCACGATGTGTTCGTGAGCGCGTACGCGCGTATCCTCCTATAATACAGACAGATAAACGGTTCGCAGTGTTGATCATGCCGACAGATCTGGAATCTAGCGAATGTCCTGGGATGTATTGTTGATTGTGGGCAACGATCGGAAATGAACCGATCATCCGGTGCACGGCGAGTCCGTCGTTTGGTCGTGACGTACCGTACCATCGATAGAAATCCATCCCCTTGTTTTCTACCCGTCTCCTCGTTTAGTACGGCTCTTCGATTTACTTCGTGCTTTTTTCTTTTTCATTCTTTTCCCTTCTATCACCTGTGTTTCTTTTGTCTCTTAGAATGCAATAAGCAGTTGCAGATTATACCTACTATAAAGTATGTGAATGCTAATAACATATTGCAACAATATTGCTGCAATTTTTGTAATATTGCGCACTATCGAAATATTGCTGCAATATTTTTTGCTATAGGAGTAGATAGATATTATATATGACATTATATATTAAGATAAATCAAATACATTAATATAACATTTATAAATGTTTATCAAGCGATCTAAAAAAATACTATTTTTAATATACGTCGAATGTAAAATTTTATTGGATATATCTATACCTTGATGTAATAATTCTTGTATTTGATTGCAAATATACTTCTACCTCATATCTTTGCATAATAGTAATTTGTATATCTTATGGAACAATTAAAAAGAACAGTTTTTTATCTTTTTCTTTTCAATATTTTGCATGAATGTTTTTTATTAATGATAAAATTTTATTATACAAATATATTATGCTGTATATTATGCTATAATGCATGATAACGTATAATGTAGTGCAATCTGAATATTTGTTAAATTTATTACCATTCATCTTTATACAATAGTTTCGCTATTTGTCCATCTATATGATAAGAAATGTAATCTTAAGCAATGTAATTACAAGACAATACAGGTTAATGAAGCGATCATGCAGAACACTAGCGACCCATTCCTTTCGACCCACTATATCTTATCCAGAAAACCCTCTCTCTGGATTTCTCTCCACTTATCTGTCCGCCTCATTCATCTCGTGGGACTGAGTGCAGTCTGAAACCGTCGACCTTCCATTACACCCACGAGCATAATCTTAATCTATTCACCGATAAATACAACTTTGAGGAATACTTCGCGGTGGAGTTTGTACCAGCCTTCGCGTGTTCCACGAGTATGCTTTAACCTTCGTTAATTTATCACAGCTGTGACGTTATTCTGTCTTGGTGTTGCATATAGAAGCAGAACAGCATTTTATCTTCAATATTTGCCTTGCTAAAATCTTGAATGTTTCACTGTTATTGCATAAAGCATACGGAATACTTGTAACAATTATTCACACATAGCAACTTTTATTTGTAAAATATTTTTACGTAATTCAGAACAGAAATTATAAAAGAGATGATTAAACGGTATAATTTAAATTATTGCTTAAATATATTTTGGAAGCATAAGTGCAGTCCATTGTATACAAATGAGCGCAGACGCAACTGCACCGAGATCAAAAGCTTGCAATATTTTCCATCCAATTGTTCCTTTTTATTCGGAGGAGAAAATATCCGGCTAATAAAGTGATATCGACTCGTGACATTCTATTTCTTTTCATTCTATTCGACTACTTTCGATACCGTTGGAACATCCGAGTAGAGGAGAAAAGAGAAATAATTCGCTCACGGCGAGCGTGGATAAAGAAAGTTCGATTAGAGGAGTAACCTCTTGTTCTCGTCGCCGTCCCACGGCTACATGGCTGGTCGGCGTAGCACGCTGCAGGGAAATAATAAACAAAAGTTTGCGTGAAACTTTGGTTTTAAAATGATATTAGCTGGCGGGTATCGGATACGAACCGTTGCGGAGACGCGGAGTTTTCCGATGTACAAGTACAAAGTAATGATAAACTTTCGTACAAGTCTTTTCACCGACTGTTCGCGAGAGAGTCCTGCCTGGTCTTTTTAAGTCTACCCCCGTCTGTCTTTTCCTTCATCTTTGTTCTTTCTTCTAGCTTCTATAATGTTTCCATATCCTTTTGTTTCCTTGTCTTTCTCTTTGATATTATCTTATAGTACTCGATTTGCCGCAACAAATTTTATCATGTTTCTCCAAAATTCGGAAATCTCTCTAAAGAGAGAGGTATTTTCTTTTTACTGATAAAGTATTCTGTTGAAGGTCTGAATTACCGATAATCATTCAAGTTATTAAAGGTTTTATGGCTATCTCCTTGTCTTCTTTGTTCTTTTGCTACATATTTTAGTTTTTTTTATTATTATTTTTCACATATTTTCTACTTTATCATATAAATGGTGTTTTTCTAATGAAATGTATAAACAGGAAATTTTGTTCTATTACATATTTTTTTTTATTTGATATTTTATGCGAGTTTGTATAAGAAACAAAAGTTGCCGTTGCAACCGAAGTTGTTTTAACCTCTCAACAATAACATGAAAAATTCTACTAATAATGAAAACTATTGAGATAACAAAAAACTGAGGAAGAAACTTCGATGATCAGTCGATAACTTTAATACGACGACAACGAGATGTATGGAAAACGAATTTTCAAACTTTGTGATTGTACAAAGCGGTGATAAACTTTCAAGCGTACTTCTTCGTTAACTATATCCACGAATTCTATCGTATCTAACATCCATCTCGTAATTTTCTTCATTTCTTTGTTTCTCGTTTTATTTATCATTATTTGGAACTTCTTTCATAGTGATATAACGAAGTTTTTTCCAGTTTATGACATTACTGAAATGGATATTTTCCAACTGGCGTATCATCATGCTAATGTTAAAGACTTCATCAAATAATATGAAACAAAAAAACGTATCCATTTACTGAAGTAATAGTATAATTCTTAATTTGTCAGGGGATATTTATTTTTTTTATATGATTTTATATGATTTGAGTTGTTAACAAATAAAATATTGAATTTATGTGCCATAAGAGTTGTAATTTTTCACAATTTTTACTTAACAGGGCAATATCATTTTTTTCTCTAGCATGAAAATGAAAATAAATTAACGTACTATTTTTTGTCAAATTATATTCTATTATCTCAAATTATACTTTATTATGTCAAAAGTGCAAACTTACTAAGAGGTTTTATTAGCAAAAATCTAATACTCCTTATTCGAAAAATGACTAGCATAAAAAAAAGTATGTATCACAATCGCTTTATTAAATTTATTTATACTTTAGGAGTGCAGAGAGCTTTTAGCTCTTGAAAATCTCACGAGGTGGTCAGTCCTTATAGGATTATCTTTACTGTATCCATTACCACCGTACTGGGTATTCTAGCGATTCTTCTTGCTAGGTTACTTCCTCTTTCTTGGAATCCAATGACTACTACGAAAGGCTCGCTGAATACATTGAATGTTAAACATTTCGTTGTACACATGAAGCGTGCATAATATTGTAAAAATATGAAGCAAATCTTGAATAAATCGAATAAAATAAATGGAGACTCTCCATTTATTTTATTCGATTTATTCAAGATTTGCTTCATATTTTTACAATATTATGCACGCTTCATGTACAACGAAATGTTTAACATTCAATGTATTCAGCGAGCCTTTCGTAGTAGTCATTGAAAATATAGTGGTAATAGATTGTATAAATATGAGATTGAATAAATATGAGAATTAATGAAGCACTATATATAATTAACGAACGGAAATACAGTTAGGGTCTTTATTGCCGATGCGAGTCTCATATTTTATCACTGGCGTTTACGCTAACGAGGTACCTCGACGACGACTATTCCAGACAAAATCCCGTCAGACTTTCAATCATTAGTCGTGCGTATTCGTCGGACGAATGTCGACGACGTCGACAATATGTAATGAGTAATGTTCCTGGCACTTTGCTAATTGCGTTGTATGGGTCGATAGCGGGTTCGCTTCCGTCTCATGTAGTCGCACGACGTCGTTCCCGCGAAGAACCAGCATTGCTGATATTGTTAGCTTTTCAGTAATGTAAATGATATTTTCATTCGTTTGTATGACACACGCTACTTTTCACGATGTTCCAACGATATTTGAACGGTGGGCTTTTTTCATGGTAGATTTACACTTGTAAATATATGAATACAAGGCAGATACGGGCGATTAAACAACGACAATGAAGCTGATTCAAAAAATGGAACTATCACAGTGTGAGGTACGACGCAATTTCCATTTTAGTACAAACATGATGTAACATCGAATGAACTTTTGTAATTGTTTTGCTAATTGGACCGCGTCGATATACCATGTAACGAGTTGATCCTATCAAATTGTGGTGCAGTATTTTTTTTTGTTTATAATTCGTAAAAGTTTCTACATCTGCTATCAATTGTTTTGTAGTTTAAGTTGAAAGTTATTTCTTTTTATACGTATGAACCTATCGAACTTATTTGCGTATTTATGCGCTTTTTCGAAGAATTTTCATAATATTTTAGTTTATTGAAATTTTAACTGATCAAAGTCGATTTTAACATGGATTTTATATATTGGATTTTATATAATGGTATTTTCACGTTATTTATTATTTTAGTTTTTGTAAATGGAATCTAACTTTGCTGAGAAATATTAATTGCTCTTCGCGAGAAACTTACAATTAGTTTATTTAATCGTTGTATCTTATTCTATTTTACGAAATGGATTTCTGCCAATAATCTATTAACAATAAGTGATAAAATGTGTTATCAAAAACGCGTTTAATCTAATTTATGTTAATCCGATATGATCGACAATACTTGTTTTTCGCTGAAATGAAAACATTCTGAAAACGTAACTTTGTCCGAAATTTCATCAAATATTGCGGATTTTGCAAATATCGGGATAAAGTGAATAGCATGTAGAGGCAATATACACTCAAGGGCACTCCTAATTAGGAAACTTGAGTGATTAAACGTGGCTAGGTCGAAGACTGTCTCTGGAGGCGATCTCCCACGTGATCTGCTTTCGGTCTATCTAACCTATCGTGAACTCGTCCCAGATTCACGCGATCCGTTCGCTTATAATTTTGAATTACGACGTTCCGTGACGTTGCGGCCGCTACGTGACTGTGAAATTACCCATCATGAATCACCCTACGGCCCTGCTGCAATTCGCTAACTGCGTTCGAGCGTCGATTGGAATTATTTTGATCGATTTGTAGCGCGAAACTCATGGAGCATCCATTACCAAGAGATTTCCGTCATACTCCGACGCTGGCTTGTGCCAGCGATATTTACGAACTCGGTCATTTTCTTCGTTCAATACGACTTTTATGAATTGGAGTTTATCATAATAAGGGAAAAATATCTCTTGAAATATTTCGAAAAATTCCTATCACAAACTTCCAGCGATCAGAATTTTGGACGATTTAATTATTAAGAATTTTATGCGATTGTATGACGTAGAGACGTAGATAGACTTCGAAATTTGTCGTAACTCCAGCCACGATAAGTGGCCTCGGTAGCAATATAAGTTAAAGCCACTTTTAATATTAAAAGGTCTGTAAAATGATTATGAAGCTAGCTCCGCTCGGTCACCGATTCCATTCTTCTTCCGCGGATCAGTTTCACGATCGCTCCGGAGAACAATCTAAAATTCAAAACGTTTCTAACTTGCATCGCAAAATCGTATTTTCTTTCGACGAGACACTCGCAATCTTGAGACGATCGATCGCGGCTACGACCGTCAGATTTTGCCACTCTCTTGGAGATACGTCGGCGTAACTTAAATTGCGACACCCAAAATTCTCTCAAGTCCCTGCCATTGCACCTTCACAAACTTTCCATCGATCAGCCTTTCGTTCGATCCGTATATACGGCACGCCCGCGTCGCGTCGGGGCGATCATGTCGTCGGTACATAACGGATGGAATTGAATTCCTGAGAAGCGTGAAGCGACACGACGCGACGCGACGCGACGCGACGCGACGCGACG
>NW_017257021.1:480814-484055 GCF_001594055.1 Mycetomoellerius zeteki | reverse complement strand
ATCGCGCGCGGTCAAAATTGTGAAAGTTTTGCGGCTGCACCGAAACTCGCCCGTTCGCTCGTGTACACGTGCGTTACTTCACAGCGTGCGCGCACAACCACGTACACCCACGTCTCTGATCGATAGTATATTTCTGGTTGGCACACGGAACCGCTCGTCGACGTGAGACGTTCCACTTTTCTACGTTTCCCACCAGCACGCCCCTCGCGTCCCAGCCATCTTTCTCGCCAAGTTACCACCGAAATTTTCTATGTCGTCTCTTTTTCCTGGTGTTGGCTTTCTCTCTCTTTCTCCAGTTATCCATCTTTTTTTCTCTTTAAGCGCGGAAAACTTTTTCGCGGCGAGCAGACTGGATTGAACCAATAGAAATGCGGCCGATGTAAGAGATCGATCAGCCTCAAACTCGAGATGGACGGGCATAAAAAGGAAATTAGTAACGTCTCATTCGAGGCGTTTAATTTCAAGGAACTTTCTTTGATTCCCGCTCTTTTAAAAATATACTGTATATTTTTCTCATTCCCACATCTTAATAACGTTTGGTGCGATGATTAAATGAATTCGTTTTACTACATCTTTTAGAGATATTTATAAGTAAAAAGAAAAACGATGAAGAACGATGAATTTATTTAAACATTATGAATTATTTTAAGCGTATGCTAGTTACGCCATTGGTTCTATCCTAATGGATCCTATCATCATCGATGGTCCATCATGTTCGGCGCTAATAAATCGCAATGGCGCAAACGTGACAAGCCAACTAAGGCAGCTTCCTTGAGTCATCCATCCTGTTTGATTGGAAACTCTGAGGTCAATCGGCAATCTTTCCTTTGTCCGTCAATTCATTGATTAGTCGACGAAGACATTAAGGACCTATAGCGTTCTGACCAACCGTATCTAACCAACTTCTCGATGAGATCGTATTGTTAGCGATATCCCGATCGCGTACTCCTTAATTGTTTTGCTCGCCAGTTCTCGACCAATGCAATAAGCTTTGAGGAGTCACGTCAAGTAGAGTATTTTCATGCTTCCTAATATGTCGCGGTGTTTCTTTCATAGAACTAAATAAACTCGTCGTACGTGACAGGACTCAACCATAAGTCCGTCTTGCAAAAAGCTCGCACGAAGAACGGACCGTCTCCTCAACGGACCGACACACGAACAATATCCGGCACTTTGCGATGCGACGTAATTGCGACCTTACTCCAGGAAAACCAGCTTGCGACTCACGAGGATGACAATCGGACTTTAATTAAAAATCTTAGAAAAATCTACCCTTTTTCAAGAAACAAAATTCATAACTGAAATAACAATTAAAATCCAGTGGCTTTTATTGGGAATATTATATGGAAAACGTTTCTGAATTTACGTGATCGGTGATAAGCCAATCATGCAATATCATCAATGTTGTTGCACAGCATAGTAAAATTTTTATAAAAATCGATAACGAGGTCTGTAACCGGACGTGTTTCGAGGTTGGGACAATCCAAAGTAGCCACAATACAGCGGTTGATTCATGATAGGTGGAGCAGGACATTGGTCTACCTGACGTAGATATATCGTACGGCCTACATTTGTACTCTGGGAATTACGTTTCTGCTCTGTTGGCTGCGTTTCCGAAATATGTGTTCAAATTTACGCGAATATATATCCCGCATTGCTTCGAGATATTTGCGTGTACGTTTAATTCACTTGTGTATATGAAATATATGTACATATTTCCAAGTTTAATATTACGAACTTTACGTGCAATGTAAGATTGAACGGTTTTGATATGTCGCATTATACGTATACGTATTCACTGTAAAAAGTAATATGTTTTATTCTTGTCCCTATGTTTTAAACACTTAAAGATGTTTTAGTTTTAATTTTAAACTTTTTCAATATATAATATAAAACACTACGTATTTGGATTTAAAACACTATGCGTTTTAAATCCAAATACGTAGTGTTTTGTCTATTGAAAAAGTTTAAAATTAAAACATCCTTAAGTGTTCAAAAAATGGTGACAAGAATAAAACATTTTAATATCTTAAAATTAAACACGTCTTTTTTCAATGTATATGTACAAAAAAATTGATAAAAAGACAATTTGGTCAGCAAAAATTATTAAAACGGTGCGATAATTAGTGCGCTATTAACACAATATATGAGTAAATTATACATCCAAATTGAAAGCTGTCGGATTGTTGTACATTTTGGTTATTAACACAATATATGAATAAATTATACATCCAAATTGAAAGCTGTCGGATTGTTGTACGTTTTGGCTTATTTTCAAGCTGCTTTCAGCGATGCTTTAAAAAACTATTATTCGTAGTCCGCACATAATGAAAATAAAATCATGGTGTGCAATGGATGAGTCTTTTCACGGAGGAAAATGTAAGGTAACATACTCTCGGATTCTAGTAAATTGTATAGAAATGGCAGGTTCATATAGAGACAGACATCCACTTATGTAGGTATTTCTGGTAAATGAGCAATCGTCAATTAGTCATAACACTGTAAAATCTATAGCTTACGAAATACTAAAAGTACACTAGTTTTTTAATAAATTTCGTTTTACATGGAGAACAATGTAAAGTAATATACGCTAGATTCTAGTAAATTTCTTTTTACATGGAAAACAATGTAAAATAATATTATTATACAGGGTGTTTCCAAATTAAATGGCAAAACTTCGGGAGCGTGTAGAGGAGTAAAAAACTAAGAAAAAAAGTCCTATAGACATATGCTCCTTTTTGCTTTGTTTCGCAGGAAATCACGAAAAAAGAAAAAAATATATTTAATTTATTATTTTAATTATTTTATTTATAAACTTTTTAATGAAGATTTTGTTCGAAATGTGCACCTCTTGCAGCAATACAAGCATTGCATCTGTCAAACACGGCTCTTGTAGCAGCCAGGCACTGTTCTTGCGATATTCTGTTCGCTGCAGCTACGATACGATTTCTCAAATGTTGCTCTGATTGAATAGGCGAAGAATAAACTTCTTGCTTCAGAGTACCCCATGCATAGAAATCTAATGGCGTTAAGTCGGGCGAACGAGTTGCCCAATGTACTGCTCCTCCACGTCCAATCCATCGTTGTGGGAATTTTCTATCTAACCAGGTTCTAGCGACTCTGCTGTAATGAGCAGGGCATCCATCTAATTGAAACCACATTTCAGTACGTTGTTGTAATGGGATGTTTTCTAAATAGTCAGAAAATTCATTCTCCAAGAAATTTAGAAAACGGTCCCCAT
>NW_017257021.1:452776-480537 GCF_001594055.1 Mycetomoellerius zeteki | reverse complement strand
ACGCTCCCGAAGTTTTGCCATTTAATTTGGAAACACCCTGTATACTAGAATTCTAGTAAATTTTATGGAATTGGCAGGTCTATTGTATAGCTATATTGTAAGATACTTTTTACATTTTGTTAAATAAATTTATAAATTACCATACATCTTAAATAGATTTTATTTTATCGGCGAATATTTTTTCCTTAACAAAATTTACTTTACTGTGCAGTAAAAAAAAATACAAGTCTGTAAAAGTCCTGAGAGTTTATGCTTATTAGTCTTGAAAATAGTATGATTTACTTTACTATATAAGTATGATTTACTTTACTGAAAGTATGATTTATTTTTTTACTGTAAGATACTGTAATAATTACTTGAAATAATGTACTAATTTTTTACAACGTATCTACTTTTCACCTTATATCTCCGGTATTTTGACTTTCAGGCAAATAAAATTTATCATAAATTCAGTAGAAACAGCCAGAATATTTTTATTAGTCTTTTAAAGTCAAAATTACTCGATTATTTTTTTCCGTGTTCTCCCATCTTCATGGTTGGGAAATGCCTAATTATTGTCTCTCAATTCTTTTCTTCAACCGAGTGGCCGCTAAATGGTACAAAATTAAGACAATTTGAGTTAATAATAAAAAAATTCTTTGAAAAATATTTCAATATTTGGATGAGATCTATAAGTTAATTCTAATTTCATGAAATCTTTGCTTCAGGAAAGTTTGTCGACGTTATGAAATAAAAGGTCAATTAAAACAAGAAAAGAAGAATCAAACAAAAAGTGAGTAAAACAAAAAAAAAACTCGATATAGGTACATCATGGAAAACGTAAGATTTAGTAATTTAGCAGTTACGAAAGCGAATAGCTTAGCGGCAAACTCCTTTACTCGTCTTTTCAAAAGTTCAGGAATCCGGTCGGTAATTGAAGTCTTTTAACGATCGACACAGATTTCAAGCCAGCACTCTGTATTCTGTTCGAATATTGGCGAAAGAAATGACAAGATATAATTTTTTTGTTAACCATTTACAATAAATAAATTGCGTTTACAAGAACTTAAATTTTCTATTAAATTTTTTTGGCAACTTTTAAGTTAAAATTTGAAATTATATTTAGAATTTATTTATGAATTTATAAAAAGAATTTTAATACGATAAAGTTATATTAAAAAGAATTTTAATACAACAATAAAATTTCTTTATAAACTCTTTAAAAATTTGCTGCTTTTTCTTTTTGATTATTCTGAATTATCAAGTGAGAAATATAATTATGTAAATTAGATTTATATGCCAACAATTTAAATTTTAATTACAAATATGTTACATATCTTTGTAATGATTTACCGATTGTTTACTATGATTGTATTGTTTTGAATGTTTTAATGATATAACTAACAAAAACTCCCCCCAAACAATCTCTCTCTCTCTCTCTCTCTCTCTCTCTCTCTGTCTATTGTAGATTTCTTAGAAATGTGTGAACATAATTTTTTTACTTGATAAAGGAAAAGGGGAGTAGAAAGATACATATAATACAAAAATGCAGTATGCTCTTGCGCTCTCACAGAGTTTGTCTTTCACTGTATTTCTAATGCTTCTCCTCACTATCTTCAGAAGAGCATATCTTGTATGGTGGCTTTAATGTCACACTTTCCTATGAAAGGACAGGACTTCGCACACTTCTCTCTTTTTCGTTTCTTCTCATTGTACGTTCTTTCCTTCACACAACGATCTTCTTTCTTTTCAATTGGCTCGTCTCTTCTTTTTTTTTCTTACAGGCCTTTCCTTATCTGAAAAGAAAACGCAACGTGGTTCTCTTTGGTATTTCTCCTTTTTCATCTTCCTCCTATGTAGTCTTCCGCACTCATCTATCTCTCTCTTTCTTTCGATGCTTCTCTTTCCCCTCGTTCAACTATCTCCTCCTTTCGTAGACGCGCAGTGCAGTCGTGCTCTAAATCACGAGTCTGTTCTTGTTGGTCTTCCTCTATCTTTCCGGCTTCTCTCTATCTCTCTCTTTCTTTCTTTCTTTCTTGAGAGAGAGAGAGAGAGAGAGAGAGAGAGAGAGAGAGTGTGAAGAGAGAGGGGGGAGAGGGAGAGAGAGGTCCTGACGTTCTCTCCTGTAGGATCTCGCAGAATCGCAGAAAGGAGGACAAAGTAAAGGACGAAGGACGTGGCCAGGGAAAAGCGCAGATCTGTCCTACCTCAACGTTAACGATCTGCGTTACTCCATTCTTCCTCTTACCTCTTACTACCCCTTGTCACACAAAGATAGTAAGGTGATTTTCAAAGCCCTTTGTCAAAGAGCTTACGCATACTTGTTCTGTCATATCCAATTCTTAGTTTTATCTGCACCATTTCCAAAAACTTTATTCTGAGTTATTCTTGAAAATTTTATATAGTGTAAGGATTTTATGTGTTATTCTCTTATTATAATTCTTACAGATGAATATCGTATTTTACATGGCTTCATATTTTCTCACTAATTTGTCTTTCTTGAAAACAAGCAACATATAAGGTGATTTTCTCAACAGGCTTCTTGTCAAGGATTTTAGATGCTCTGGGAGATTCTCACGATTAATTATATCATTTTTATGTTTGTATCTTATTTGAATGAACGATTTAATCTAATGGTAATTTTTATTTACCGGAATGGATTTCTTTTCATAAATATTGCAATCAGATCAATATTAGTTTTCCTTCGAACTAGAGCGTTCATTGAACGATTCTTGTCGTTATCTTTTCCGCTGGTATAATTTTATTCAATAACGTTCACTTTTATCTTGAGTAAAGTATCATCGTCTAAAATTAATTTCTTAATTATACGCGTCGTATTTTATGAGTCTCGTTATGCACTGAATAAAACTGACCTCAAAGTTTGTCGTTATGATAAATAGCTTAATTTTCATCATTAAATTTTTATCGTTTGCTGTGTATACACCTATAATTTATAAAAAGATCCTTAAAATAAAATGAAAGCTTTTCCATGTGGTAGGGGAGCCGTTTCAATAGTTTCCGTGATTCCCATCAGATAGCTACGCAGTCGGTTTAAAAGATTAAAACGAGCCAGCAGTTGGCTAAAAGTTACGATGACGAGGTGACGAACGCGAGAAAAGTTTAATGGAAAATGTCGTCCTGGCTGAAGGCTTCCTTTGCCACCATCTCTCGCCATCGAAACAGTCTGCGCGAGGAGTTAATTCGGCTCAGTGAATGGCCACTATCTCTTCCACCTTCGAGGGCGGTTAAGTCGTCGATGAGGTTGGGGATTTAACGATCCTACGTACTCGAACCTTCGACTTTCCGCTTGTGCCAGCCAGGATCGATCGTACTGAACTGGCAGGATCAGTTTCAGATATTTGGTGTATATTTGGTGTACTCTGGATATACATAGATGAAAGAACTTCACAATTAAAACCTGTCGCCTTGTATATCATTTTGATATTTTTCTTTGAAATTGCTGTCAAAATTTTATCTGTTCAATTCCAATAACAGGAATTATTTCATATGAACTATTGTTCTAATCTATGATAAATTTCAATATCTCACTGATGAGTAAATAAGAAGTAATATGATTTTTTGATGATCGGTATGTAGAAATTAAAATTATAGTAATACATTAATATAAGTACAAGTGTACATTAATATAATTCGAGTATACAATTTTTTAAATATCCCATTGGGATTCTTAATTATCTCGATTATTGTGCATCTTTTTTGACAATAACAATTAACAATAATTTTTATCACACACAATTGATTCCTTGATATTTTCAATTATTGACTGATGACATCGAAGAAGTGTAAAGAATAAGCGTCGCATACGATTAGGATAATCGGAGACGGCAAATATAATTAATTAAGCTCGATTGCGCACCGTTTCGCTAAGTAACGTTACCTAATGAGCGAAATCATTAGCGCCCATGAAACAAAGGTCAGACAGGCTTGCTTCCAACCTTGTTCGAGATTTGCTATCCTATCATTTAGGACATAACGCATTTATTTCCAAAATTATGTTCAATCACACTAGACTTAAAGTTTAACATTAAGTTTTATTGATGTTTGGTTATAAATCATTTATTTTGCCATTAGACGACGTCATCATTATATAACTCATTTAATTATTCTTGTCATAATTCACATAATTAATGTTCAGTTTAAGCAGATCAAAAACACGATCCAAGAAAAAATACGACTACTATATGAAATATTTTCTCAATGTTATATTACGGATAATTTTAGTAGATCATGAATCAAATTTGGTAACTTTTACTCGTAAGAGTTCTTTTTTCTGCAATTCTCATTTAAACTGTAAATTAAATGTTGTAAGTTTCATAATTCCGTTTTTTATTCGTAAATTAATGTAATATTCAGTATATACCTACACAAATTTAATTTTACAGATACAGAATTTTAAATATACAGGCATGTACATTGTAAAATTTATTTCTTAGTATATGTGAAATTGTAAAAATCGTGAATTTTTCAACATAATAAAGATTGAAGCTACGCGAAGAGACTTTATCGCAAATTACGCCTTATCATTTTGAGAGGGGCATATAAAAGTCTTTTACGATCTTTTTCTTCAGCACTCTCCAGAAGTCATTCAAGATAGAGGCATGGCTTTCGAATGATTTTAGGACAATCGCGGCTTCGGATAATGACAGTATTAATCATAAATTGATGTTACGGTCTTAATCTTTCGAAGACCTTATTTTCAAAATTTAGATTATGATAAAAATAATCTTTAACTGTCAATAATTGCAAAAAAGATAGTTACATGTATATTTGTATATTGTATAATTAAACATTTACAAGTTATTATGGATAAATTAGTTTAACCGACCACAAAATACTTTTTTAACGCACCACTAAACTGAATGATTATTAATTCGAATTTGAGCGACGTTTGTGTTTATCCATTGTACTTTTACAATGTTTTAATTATGCGACAACAAATGTTAGTTTGTGACAAATTTATGACGATAAGGTACGATGTCAACGTCGAAATGGACGATGGAAGAATTCGCCAAGCGAGACAAAGATCGATCGACAGAGTTCCCCCTTGGTAGCTATACTGTGGCAATCGAATTAACCTGCAACTTCCATAAGTTATACCCATCGACATCAGGAGGAAACATCCGGATACGCTAGGGACTGTTGGTACCAGATTTATAAACTTACATAGATTTTGTAGTGTAATTATTATGTTAAATTTGATTCGATAGACAATCATAGATAAATTTTTGCCATATTTCTTTTATAAAAAAAACAGGTTCAATTCTTCATTTCATTATATTGTTGTCCCGTAAAATATTTCTTTCATTGTATCTAATAAGAACTCCTTCCGAGTGTAGGTAATTTTCTTGCGTCCAATGCATTATGATTTCTTGAAACTGTACGAGAATTTGCTTTGGAAATTCCGCGGCGTATATCCAACCAGAACTCAACCACGAATTACACGTTCAAAGAGCGATGGTTGATTCGAGCAACCTTCCGAAATTCCGAAACATCCTGTGATATAGAACTTCCGGTTAATATCCACCGGGCGTAATCTCCATTGAGAAACGTAGATATATTGTGCAATGGATGAGGGTGGCTCACTTTACTACCTCCCGATTTCGTCATGTCACATATAAATCATTACGCGTTGTCTATCCGTAATAACGCATACACTCACTATAACGCAGACACTTCAATATCAGTTTTTAATCTTGATCTGACACAATTTCAATGAGAACTACGTTAATAGCTGTTGGATTTCAATCTTTCTATATTATTATTTTGATATGTTTTGAATAAGAAATTTAGACATCTGCTTACAGTCATTTATAAGAAAAATTGGATATCTTTGTAAATTCTGTTTCAAACTTTGAGAGCAAGTTTTTTCTTTTATAAAATTGAAGATTTTATATATTTCAAAAGGAAATTGAATAAAATTAATTTGTGAATTTTTATCATTAAATATTTTAATAAATAAAACATAAATAAGGCTTGTCTAAATAAACGCATTGAGAATTGGTTTAAAAAGTGATCTTTTCCTTTTTTTATATTTTTTTAAATAGAAATTTGTCAAAATTATTTAAACTTTGTTTTCACAGTCAACTCTAAAAATGTTAGTACAATCCTTACTAGAAAGCTTCCTTAATATATAAGCCCCCCATACAAAATTAATTGACATAATGAGAAATGTGAAAATCGAGGTTTCGCACTCTAGTGTGTAATTCTAAAGTTAGCACGGTAACTATCTAGACTTTTTCCCCAAGGGCTCTCAGACTTGCAAAAACGCGATTAAAAATTTCTACAACGATTCGTTTTCCAGCAGTGCGTTTGGAGAGTGTGCATTTGCACTGAGTACTCTTCGTTCGATTCGAAATTTATACCGAACAAATTTGCGGTTACATGGTCGAGGAAGTACGGTAACCAAGCAACCGATAGGCACGCACTCGATCCATGCTCGATTATCCTCTCTCTCTCTCTCTCTCTCTCGGCTCTTTCTCTGTCTCGCAAGTGAAGCGTAGAGTTTACGATACGGTGCTTTTAGTGTCCGGTCTGCCAGCAATCACATTAGTCGTTCGGACCGTCCGTTGCCATATTTAACGGTGGACCAAGTTCGAAAGCGACGGATGTCCGAGTCGTTGGACCAATCACACCATCTTTTCGCCCTCAAGCGAAGACCTTCCAACTGCAATTTTCGCTCTTCCAGAACACTATTCCTCATTCGACTCGACGATTCTGGGTTTCCTTCTTTTTCTTTCTGTTAATTGTCTCTGTGTATTGCGCATCTCGTAAATTTGTTCAGTAAAATGTTCCATTGCTATATATCTCATAGACAAAGAGCAATTGTACTTCGTTAATCAATATCAATTAATTTTAGCAATTTGCAATTTGCCGTTCTCTTTTATTATAAATTCTCGAGACCGAAAACTTATGCAGTTAATGGATGTTAATTATAATAGGAATGCAGTTTATATTTACACATGTATATATATATATCAATTGATCGTAAAATAAATAAAATATTTAGACTGAAATAGATAAACAAGATGAAGCGATTGTTAGATCGATATGAATAAATCAAATTTTAATTAAGAAGAAAGAACCCTATATTCGGTCGAAGCGGATCTTAGTGCTTAAATACATATTTCTTGTGTGAATTCATATACATTCTAATTATGCATATTGCGCGCCAAAATGTTTTTCCGGACTTAAAACGCATTCATGAGTAGTCAGCAAAACCAGAATAGTAATATCTCTTATTAAATTGTACAAGCAATTTGATAATTTTTTGATGATAATAAGCAATAATAAGAATATTAATGGATTTGATGAAATTTAAAAATTGCGAATAATTTATTGTGAACAATATTATCTTAACCGGGAATCAAACCCGGATCTCCCGGTTTTCAGGTGGGTGTCCCCATAGTTAGACTATCGAGGCTAAAAAGGATAAAATATTTAGGAGATTGCTAGACTGATTCTAATATATCGTAAGACTACTGAAGATGGCTAAAAATTGAGCCGAAACGTTCAAATTATATATACTCAATGAAACTTGTTAATCATGTAGTTTTACTGAGAACTGCGTTTGACTTTCACTGGTCCTTCTTTGTAATAATTGTTTGTAATTAGAATATTATTTGAGTTGTTTTAAGTTATATTTGAATGTTTACATTCTACAAGTTATTTACGATCTCATAAATTCTTTTTATCACATTTATATTTTTTATACAACTGTTTATCTCTTCAAGTTGAGAGTGTACTTATACTAGAAAAACAAAATACACAATGAGAACATCGAATTATCAGTCACTTAAAAGAATGAAGTGATGTTTCAGAATTTGTAGAATTTAATTAATACGTCTTTATATATCAAATTTCGGTTGGTAAAGATTTTGTGCTTCAAATATAAGCCTAAATAAATTATGATTTTATTATTGAATTATGTTTGCGAATAAATTAAATTAATGAACTTAACGGAAACATTAACTCTTGCTAATTGCAATGTATTAATTTAAGTGAAATAATTATCTGTGTTCTTAAAATAGTATATTAAAATAGTAGTAATAATATTAAATAGTAGTAATAATAGTAATAATAGTAGTGTTCTTAAAATAGTATATTATTTCTATAGTCGTCCTGATATTGGATAAACATTTGATATAACGAAGTAGAAATTAAATAAATTAAACTATGGAAATGTGCTTGAATATGAAAAGATATTTTGTAAAGAGGTTACGATCATCCATTACTAGACTTAATATTATTTTGCCTTATGAAACTTTAAGTAATGTTAATTATATCAAGTAAAATTAATTATGTTAATATTAAGATTTAAATGTCTCGATATTAAAATTGTCTCGATATTAAAAAATAAAAACTGTTATGATGTCATTTTGCGACATATTGGATATATTATCTTTTGATTATATTAAGTAGAATTCGCAATTTGAATATAAAGCGAAAGAAGTAAGAATTTATTGATTTCAAAAAGGACTTAAAGCTAATACTCTACCAAGTGATAAGAAAGATAAGAATTGAAAAGAATAGGGAAATTCTTTCCATCAGTTTGGCTCACTCTTAATTTTTTCGATGTGACTATTTTTAATGTAGAATAGAATTTTGTTATAAAAAGAAGGTAAAAATTACGATTGTTTATTACATTTGAAGGTGTGTGCAGTGAAAATTGATAAAATTAAAAAAAACAAACAGAAATTGTGACAAATGCATGCAAAATTGTATTGTTTAATTTAAACGTATTTCTATTTAAATATGTAAAATACTTTGTTAAATAAATTAGATATGTGGAATAAGCCATGTGTCATGTAACTTTGTGCCCAGTCAAATAAATTGCGCAATTAAATACAACATAAATTATTTAATGAGGCCGATGGGCATCTCTCATTGGTGGAAAATGCATTCATAAGGTTAAATGTGATGAGTGAATTTGGCATTAAATGGATTCCGAAATTTCTGTTATCTATTCTATAACATAAATATATTTAAGCTGTAATTTAAACTTTCAAGTTAATGTTAACTTATGCTATTAATAAATAAACTTATATTGTTTTTAATAAATAAGTATAAACAATTGTATTGTTTTAATAAATAAATATAAAAAATTATCAATAGAGTTTTCAAAAAAGATATAAGGGGATAAAAAAATGTAATCTTTTTTTATCTTTATTAGAAAATGTATCTTTATATTTAACAGACTATCTATGTATATATTATATAAAAGACAAAGCACATATGTGTGTGTATATAAAGCTAGAAACTTAAAAATGTAAAATTTTAAAATATTGTGTTTTTATAATGTTTGATATAATATATGCGTCTTAAGGTGAATATTTACTGTCACACAAACGCGTAATTTTATGCATTCGTCGACCGTATAATATTTTAACTGAGACAAGCCGGAAATATGATAATACGAGAACTTTCAGTTGTATTGGACCATATGGTAGATATGCCTTAACTTTATGGGATAAATGAAATTTTTCTCTAGACTACAATATGCTGTGCAATGTAATGTTGCGACATGTTACCACGAAAGCACCAAGTGCCATTGTGAATTCCCGTCGCGAATCAAATGTTTGCTCTCTTATTCCCTTGGCTAGTCCTTTCCGCCACACTTTCAACCTTTGCTTACCGTGACCTTCTACCTCTAACAGTACTGACAATGCGATAATAGTGAAAATAGAAAAGGAATTTCTTTTTTCTACATACATCACATAACTGAGTGATTATTTTTATGGACGGTGATTATAATGATTTGACTTATAATTGAAAAAATGCACTTAAAAGCTCATTTTTTTTCTGCAACTACAAAGTAATCGACATTGTAATTTATGTAGAAGACGCTATTGTATTTGTTAATAAGATTGATAAAAATACAAACGAAATAATCCAAATAGTGAACTTTTTACATTTTTGCTACAGGGGAGACCGGGGCTCGTTGGCACAAGAGGCAAGTCGTCATTGTGTTCCGTTTATGTATTTACGAAAGAAACAATGGAAAAATTCCCGCAAAGTATTTCTTTTATAATATAGGTACTTTTCTCTAAGTTTTATTTAAATCAAACAAATATTACAAAAAAAAGAGAGAGAAATCTGATTCAAGAGGGGGCATGCAAATCTTTGAGCATTTCATAATTTTATATTAATATTCTTCTCGTTTGAGAAAGCAAATCTAAGTGATGTATTATTAGTTTAAAAAAGTGTCTGTTAGTATATATATATATATATATATGATACGTTATTTTCAGTAACAACGGTAATTTATTATAACAAAATGATAAAAATCAGACGTTTACAGGGATGGAGTACGTTAGCTTATACATATAAGAAAAGGTTAGGTTGACTTACTGCACCGTACGTGTGAACATTCAATTACAACTTAACTCTGACAAAACGCTTTATATTTAATATTTGTATATTAAAATAAGGTGAAACTAAAATAAAATATATATTCGTTAACAACATTTTGCTATTTGATCATTATAAAATAATTTTGGAAGATACCTACACAATTTTTACTAAAAAGTACATATCTAATTTTACTACTATCTAAATTTAATTTCTATTATTTTTCTATTACGTTTTTCATTTAATATGGAGTTTGTCACAGATAGAGGCAACTTACACCATGATGTGTATCAATTTACCTCACATATCGGGGTAAGTTGACTACAATGCAACATGTTCGTATTTAATTTATTGTTAAAAAACTATATAGTGTATAGAATCATTACTGGTTCAATACATTGTAAATGTAGAAAAAGATTTTCTTTACCATATTAATATATTTTAATCGTAACAATTAATTGTTTAAAAAATCTAATACCGAAATTATGAAAATTATGCCCACAAGTCCCGTCTCCTCTATTTGTGATTAAAGTTTGGCTTATTATTATTATTAACAACTCTTTCTTCCCCTTTCTCTCTCTCTCTCTCTCTCTCTGCATGTATGCGGTTACTTTAAATAGTATGAATAACATTTATAAAATAATACACATTATACGTAGGTATAATAAAACTTTATAAGTAAATTAGCAGAAAAGAGATTAAGAGATTAAGATTTAAAAAATAAGTAACGAAAGAAATTTAAAAAATACGTTATCAAATCTCTAATCTTTTCATTCTTATCAACTTGTATGGATATTAAAATGAGATAAATCTTATGAATGTCATAAACGAGATCTTTTAACACATCGCTGTTCGAAAACGCGAGGTGGCTTCGCGGATGTGACTGCTGCCATAAATTCGCCGATAATGATCGCAGTACGTCTGTGTCCATGGGATCTACGGTTCGCTATGGGACCCATAAGTTATCCGTCGTCGTATAGACGCGCCGCATGCCGTTCCTGTATGCACAGTGATAATGTATACGCGGCACCTACATCTCATATGGAACAAATCTACGACGGATTTATGAAACGAAAACGAATCGAAATGTGTGAGTCATTGGGTGCATTCAGTACTACAACCGCTCACTGAGCGCTCAGTGAGCTCTTGCATCTGATTGGCATATTCCATTAGAACTAAAAATATAAACCAAACAGATACAAAAGCTCACTGACCGCTCAGTAAGCGGTTGTGGTACTAAATGCACCCATTGATGCACCTCGATCGAGATGAGTGTCGCAGATCTAACAGAAAGAATATTGTTCTTAAAATATGGAAGCTAAACATTCTGTGTTTCTTTATTGTAAAAGAAGTAATCTATTCTATTAACAGATTACCTATTTTTATAGGGTGGAACAAGTGATCCTTTAATTTTGTTAAAAAGTGTATATATATCTTTTAACAATATTTTATAGTTATTGTGTGAAATTTTAAATCATATGATCATCGATTTACGGTTATTGTTTTTTATCTGTTTACTATGTTAAAACACTCCTATGGTATGTGTTTAATGATGCATAATACAGTTTCTATTTAAAAAAATCATCATTTTTCAACATTTCTCCCGATACATCACTTTCAGATTTGCTTAATTAGTTTGAACGTTCCGAATGTGAAGAGAAAAACACATCAATTTTCGCATTATCTTTTTAGTGTACGTTGCATTTGCCGCGCAATTAAATCTGCTTACGTGCATTAAATTGCGGTGCAAATCGCGGCCAACATATTTTCTCATTCCACCAATACATCCGAAATTCTTGATATTTCCGAGTGTAACTGTGACAAGTAAAAAGCTGAGTGACACATATGTTATTCAAAGATTGTGTCGTTATATGTTATACATATATATACATTGTATATATATATATAGATAAAATAGAAAATTCCTATATAAAAAATGATTCTTTTAGAATTAAAGAATTTCCGCTTTCGTATATCGCCAACAAATGTCCCTTACGCGTTTAATTAGATTCCGCTGACGACACTATATAGTATCAAATTGACACTGTATAGTGTCAAATATAACTATTGTTTCAGTATAAAATAATGATATGATTGAGTAGGAGCAGTGGCGACTCACGTTAAGTTAAATTTGACACTATGGATTTAACAGTATACTATATATATGTATATATGTATGTGTATATACTATTATATATATATATATATATATAAATGTATTTGGTTATGATTTTCTTCCACACATTATGAAATTCTACATTATTAAAGAACACGGATAGCGAACGAACGAAAAGCAGAGTATTATACAACAATATAATGTGCGTTATAACTATTGGAATCCACGACACAACTTCTAACTTATTGCAACAAGCTGTGATGTTGGCATCGTCTCTTAGGTAAGTGTAGGTCAGTAATTTCCAGCAATCGTGTTAGCTAGCCGCCCGCTTTTGCAGTCAAATTTCGGTCACGCCACTACTCATCAACTCGAATTGTGAAATTGATTACATTGCTCTCTCGAGGTGGAAACATCAGAATCCTTCCTTCAAATTGATGAACATCTCATCTTTATTACCCTTAATCTTACTAGTTTCCGGAAGATATAAGTGATAACTACACCTTTTTACGGTATACAATAAATTATATAAAGTAGCCAATATCTGCGAATAATTATATCGTACTACATAACGTACTACAAATTGATCACGTGACTCTTTATATTACTGGTTGGAGAGTAACTTTTGCTCAGGGTCACGTAATTAGTTGGCGCTTCTCCTACATATGTAGGCTCTCTACTCCCATTATGCCTCATGTTTCAGTTTGAAATGTAATGAAGCATCATGGTATTATGTAGTTCTTAAGTAATCGAGAGTGTAAAAGTACAATGGTTGAATTTCTAGGCGAGGTAGTACGATTTATTAGGAGTTGGTGCGATTTCAGCGACCTTATTCTGTTTAAGATTATTAATATTTAATCATGTATTAGACTGTTAAACATTTGCAAAATAATGTTATAAATTATTGTTTATCGATGCTTTAGCAGTTATTGACAATACAATATTCTTTATTATCTATTTGTGTTAAAATACCAATAATGAAATAACAAAAGTTACATTACAAATATTTACACATTGTTAAATATTTTTTTCGACAATCAGTTTTGTACGAATAATTTTGTTCGCATGTTAATTCGCACAAAAGACATTTCAAATAATTTCTCTTGGGATACTGCTACGTTATATACGTAATATACACATCGTACACATATATAACAAATAAAAGAAACGACGCGAGTTGCAGGTTTACACACAAATTGTTCCACACGTTTTCTCGTTAACAATTGCATAAAAAATAATATAGCGCAAATAGTAAAAAAAGAAGCGATGTATATAATTCTGTAGTCGATCGATCGATTATCTTTGACATTTGCCATTTTTCTTCTCGCACGTTGATTACGAACGGCTTTCTGATGTGCACGTCAAGGGAGCGGGCGTCATGTGATTGGTTCCCTCGTATGGTTACGAAATCGCATTAGCTCGGGGTTAATAACCGCGGATATCGCGGCCTCGGATCACCGGTCAATTATCCCAGTCTCGTCAACGAGCGTCGACGAATCACCGATGTCAGCGACGCAAAATTTTCATCCTCGGTTCATGTAGCTTTATCACAATTTTCCGCCGCGTAAGAGCGGACCTTCACACGCAATTTCCCTTTATACAATATCCTTTCACGAATTTTTTCTGCGACAATGTCGTATTGACGATCCGGCATAGCCACCTAAATTAACGTAAAATAGCAATTATTAAATAATAATTATTTGATAATATGCCAATCTATTTTGGTAGACAATATTTTCTAAATATAAATTGGCGTTAATATTTTTAATATTATTGATATTATTGCTCAGCATATTTCTCAATATTTATTTGATCATGCATGAAATTAAACTTGTTTGATTCAATAGAGCTAATGATGCAAATTCACTGTATATACATACATATTCTCTCGCGATCACAGATAAAAACTAACAATTACGTTATTAATTTATTTACATATACAATAGTATTTACATATATAATTTCTTTACATATATATACAGGGTGTTAGTTAAGTATGTTGCTATACTCAACAGAGCGATTCTTTGGTTTATTTCAAGTAAAAAAGGCCATATAAGCTTATGTGTCCTAAACGGCTTAGTTTCCGAAATAAAAAAATTTGAACGTGTAGTAATAATTTGTTTATTTGAAAGAAATAGAGCTTGAACTAATCAAAAACCAATCAAAAACAGAAAAACAAAAAAAAAACATGTTTCAGTTCTTCTGATGAAATAAAACAATTAGATGAATTGTTGAAAATGTCCACCTTGCATCATGATATATCCATCGAGCCTTCTCAAAGATTGACGTACACGCTCAAAGATACCAGGTGTGTTATATATTGCCTCGCATGAAGCAACTATTCGATTCCTCAAATCTCTCATTCTCATTCTCAATTGGAGTGGTATAAATCAATAATTTCAGATGGCCCCAAAGGAAATAAGCCAAAGGATTTACCGTTTCGTCAAACATTTGCGAACATTCATTCCTGTATTTCGGAAACTAAGCCGTTTAGAACACATGTTTATATGAACTTTTTTACTTGAAATAAACCAAAGAATTGCTCTGTTGAGTATGGCAACGTACTTAACTAACACCCTGTATATGCATAGCTAGCTAAAATTAAATATTTGTGTGTTTAGAATGTTTAGATATACAAAAAATCTATAGATACTCTTTTATTTTTGTGTCAATATCTTTTTTTGTTTCAAAGTATTCATGTATGTTTACTCGCATCTTTACTTACGTAATTATTTATTATTGACAATTAATTATATTGACTACCGTTATGGTAACAAATTGACTATCGAAAATGTGAATACTCAGCGAATCGTTTCGATAATTTGTTACGAACAATGCAGAAGAAAACGGTAGGCAAACATAGGTTACGCTGCGATATCTATCTATAATGTTGCAACATCTCACAATCAGTGCGTGCGCGCATCTATTGCAAGTAGAGCGATTTGAGATAGAGAGTAGAATAGACTGGAGTAGAGAGAGAGAAACAAAGAGAGAGAGAGAAAGGGGGAAGTGTAACGACGGGCTATTATTATGCGTTTGTTATGTTAATCGCTCTCTCGTGACAGACCCGTCGTGCCGTATAGGTCAACCGTTATGCTAACCGATGCCGAGAATGCACGTCGCGTGGCTACGAATCTACACGAAAGACAGCAATACAAGATGGAGCACAACGATTATTAATCCATTGCTAGATATGTTATATGTATATCACTGCATCATTTTATGCATTTTTAATTCTTCACTAACATTTCTTAAATCCTATTACACAGTGTTATTCTTCCCCGACGAAATCGTTTTTTTCTTCATTGATGGACCTATATAAAAGCCTTCTATCGACTCATTAGGACATTTTGTGTGATAAAAATCACTGGAGAAATCAGTGATCATTTAGCACCGCAACACACTGTGCTATTTTGCCAATCGTTGTTAATTATCCGCAATTTGCACCCCCAATGGCGGCCACTTAAAGGTGTACCACGCACCCCGGAACACCGAGGATCTCCGCTGGCTAGGCGAACGCCATGAAAAAATGCAGGTCATTGAACAAAGAGGGACGTACAGATCATCCCCAGCCACTCGCGGGGGCGGGAGAAAGAGACACGAAGATAGTTATATGCGCGCAGGAGCGTAACGCAGGCGCGATGGGCCACAGCCCCATTGCCGAGGGTGGCAACCCTCCGGATGAGGTGGCCGCGAGACGCTCAGTCCCGTCTCGCTCTTCTCCGGAGAAAACCGAAAATTAACACTGGTCGTAGTCTTCGCGGCGGGAAAGACTATTTGTGCATATTCGTCGTGAGTGTACGAGCCCATTTCTTGCTTGTGTCGAAATTTTGCTCCTGTTTCTCAATTGCTGAATAACACGATTCCTTCACGTGAATCATAATTCTGTGGAAACGTCTTTTTCTCGTGCGTATGTTGCAAATTGAGAGTATCTTGGTTTGAAAATAATATTTTATACACGAAATTCTAGAGAAATCGTGATGGATGTTAAAAAGTGTCCAATGACGTTATTTCTATAAAATATCCTTGCACGCCATTTCCTTTGTTGGAACTGTCAGATAGGGTGAGAGTGAAGGATATAGAAACAAATAGACGAAGAAGAAAAAGGTGAAGAAGGAATTAATAAACAAGTGAAGAGCAGAATAGTGATTTCTTCCCTAGTGAAGGTTGGTCTCCAGATCCACGACTAAATTAATTACATTGTTCCACCGACGGGATTTAATTTATCGAATGTCACTTTTGTTTGAAGTGTACTAAATAGTGATCAACAGTGGCGAAAATAATCTTTCTACTGTGTTTATTTTTATGTCAGAATTTATGCGATGAGTGGTACAAATCCTAGCCTTTTATTATGCGAATATAATAATATACGCACGTATCCCAAAAATATCTTTCAAAGTATAAAATAAATTTGTTTTCTACGTAATAGAAAACGAATGGTGAATACAATATTGATTAAAATTATTTCCGCTATTTTTCTTTGGTGCGATCATTCCGCTGATTAAACATAATTTTACACATTCGGGGAATTTATTTTGTTATATTTGCATCTTGTTACATATTCTGAAGACGATGAAAATTTAGATAAAATTTTAATGAATTATAAACTTATAAATACGTTATAGGTATATAACGCAATTTAAATGAATAATTATTTAGTTTATTATGGATGTTGTCAAAAATTCTATGATGTTTGTAAGCTGTTTTATGCAAATATTCGTAGTTGTATAACGGAATCGTTATACTACTTTGAATTTGCAATATATTTTATTGCATTTGTAGTTGATTTATTTGAACATAATAATAGCATTCCATGCCTCTATTGGTAATTAACGTGTCATGAATAAAAGAAAAACAATGTGATAAAAAAGCATTGTTTGTTATATTTTAAATAAAGTATTTAAAATCGGAAGACTAAACGAACGATTAAAATAATTACAATATATATTATATACGTTATACATAAAAGAATGCACATATTATTATTATAATTATTATGCTAACAATGATAACAATGGATATTATTTCCAATTAGTTATGTACTTTATAGATATTTTGCTAGATATATTTATACATGGTTTATCAATTTTTTCTTAGTTAGTGAAAAATTATTTAAGATCTAATTATTAAATTTATTATTTAACAAATTTTAGTGTAATTATTAAATTTATTATTCAACAAATTTTAGTTTAATTTCTATTTCAAGATTTTAATTAGAATTATTAGTAGTTTCCAATTAAATTTTCGTTAAGGAAATGTCGTTCCTAGTTGATTATGGAATTTGCAACTTGGAGGAAGTGTGCAACTTTTGATATATTCTGTGTTATGTTCAGCCGTATATTTAACTCTTACATAACGACAAACCTATATTTGAAGTTGAATTTACGAAATACATAGTTACAGGTTGCATATCGATTTATTCGTTTACACGAGTTTTAGCAACATTTCCATAAAAAATTACATTTAAAGCATCATTTGGTCAATATGACAATTTATTTAACCAACTAAAAATCAATTCTGTGCGTACCGTTAAACGAACAATATTATTTTACAATATTTTTGATAATTTAAAATACAATGTACATTTTTGTATAAAAAATCGAAAATGAGAATTAAATTGATCAATTGTGAGTCGCAAATGTAATATTTTAATAGACTATCGCTGATTTTAAAAGTGACTTTGTTTCTATCGAGATGTATTGTGTATAGTCAGTATCTCTTTGAACTTTCATGTCGATACATGATGAAACTCTGGTCGATTTGGTTGCATGGTATCTTACAGCTGTCATTATCTTACAACGTTTCTCCTCGATTTCGACGAACGCAAACAATGTTTTCCTGTCTTTCACGATTCACATTTTATTAACTTGAGCATTCGCGTTCTGACAATGCCAAAAATTACACAATACTTCCAATCTTATTATTGTTTACACGATACTTGATATGTGATCGATAATAATAATAATGCAATTGTATATAGCAAGTGAAAAGAAAATTTGCACGTACATGTGAAAAAAACAAAGGAGAAGGAAAAAATGATGGAAAGGATGAGAAAAGAGAGAGGCCGAGAAAGGAAAAGTCACGCGATGGCGAGGCTGCCATCGACTTAATCTCCAACAAGAGACCTCGAGAAGCAAGGAGTTAGTCCTGTTTGAAATGCAGCCGGCGCCCGTTGGCGAACAAACCCTTCTCTCTCTCTCTCTCCCCTCCCCTCCTCTCTCGCGCTCTCTTCTTCCATCTCTCTCTTCTCTTTTTCTTACTTTATTATCAACAGTCACTGTCACTTCAACCCCATCGGTTCTCATTCTAATAAATTCCTCCTTCCTCGTTGTTTCAGGAAATCAATGTGCAGTTTAAATGAGGAGTTGATTCAACTTGTCTTGGATCTTATTCCTCTCTTTGTCTCTCTTTCTCTTTCTCTCGTTTACATTTGTCCACTCTCTTCTCATGTTAAATCTTTATCCCGCGCTTTTCATCCGTACGTCTCTTTGTCACTTTCTTCTTAACAGATTGCCTTTTAACATCATAACGCTGCAGTCGCAGCAGCAATTGGTGATTCTGATTATCTGCTTTAACGAATATCGATTGGCCTCCGAAAGCGAATGATATGCTTTGGTCAATAACATCCAAATACCGAATTTCCAATTGTACGCCAAATTTTAATAATTTCTATAAAAATATAATACAATATCACCGTCTCTTTTGCGAATCTTTAATTTCGCACTTGAATTATGTGATTAAAAAGTTAAAAATTAACTATAAATGAGCTATTTTTTTGATAACATTTTCTCCACTTGCAATACAAAGAATAATAGATAATAATAAGAAGAAAAAGAATTTTACACTAATATTGCATTTGTTAATTCGAATATTTATCTATTTCTTAAAAATTTTATTTTTTCGGTAGAAAATGTGTGGAATTTTAAATTAAAATTTTTATTGGAATACTTCCTCCGTTAGTATATTTCTCGAATATGTGGAATGTAAAATTATATTAGCCCAAAATAGGATAGTAAAATATAATCTCAGAGATAAAGATAAAGATAATTAAATAGATAATGAGAACTAAATATTATAAATCGATAGATAACTTGGGCTGTAGGCTTTTTGCATAAAAATAAAAATGGAATTATTTTCAAACCGTCATCAAAATCGCACGACAGACATGAAAATAAACCTCTCAAACTATAGGTATATATATATACGCGATGCAAAATAAAAATCGTATCTTTGTGAAACAAAAGAAAAAAGTCTGTTCAATGAAACGCGAGGGTATTAACTGTCATATTGCATAATATTTGTCTTTGATTTATGGGACTGCGATTCACGTATGATGCCATCAGAAATTTGTATCCCCCTGACTCAGAATTGAGAGAAATTTAACGGGTGTGTTATAACGCTGTATGTGTACGCATGTAAGAGCAAGTTTGTTTTACGTAATTAGCATTAACATATAGCCACTCGTACTTGCGACGTAACCACCTTGCAACCCCAGATGTGACCCTCGCCTCAGCAGATCCCGGGAGACACCTATATGCTAAGGTATCTGACTTGATTCCGAAACTCAGCGAAGGAAATAGATTTATACGGGCAACTTTACAGGTTCTCTCAATGATTAATGATATTTCTATATTTTATCTGAGAATCGTGAGTTACGTCAAACATATCTGTAAAATTTTCTTATTTAAGAGAGATTAAAAAGTTTATTTTTTTTCGATAAACCGTTAGCTTAAACAATTTTGTGTCATATAACAAATTTACGAGAATATTATTAAAAAATAATTTTAGTTTATATTATACAAAGGTAATTTTTATCATTATAAACAATATAACCGTGTAACTTAATTTTTTGTATAAATAGAGAGAGACGTGTCCTCAATAATAATGTTAAATGTGGAAATAAAGAAAGATGAACGAAATATAATTACAATTTTTTTTAAAGTTATATTGGCTAGAAATATATTTTTTCTGCATATGTTCGAAGCACATTCGAAGCTTTATTTAAATGGACATACATATATATATATGTATATAGATGAAAATAAAATCACGTATTTACAATTAACTATAAATCCAATTTACGTAGATACTGAAATAATAATAGAATTTCCTATACGGTTAAGTTTCATCGCCTTTGTTGAAGTTAAATCAAGTTCTACAAGTATGACAAGAAGTATTAATTATTTTGTATATATGTATATTGATGCAGCATTAACAATTATAAGATATAGTTCAATATATGCCATATTGTCTTTGGCAATATTTAATCTCTATAAATTGTTTAAAGCATATTAAAAATTTTATTGGAAAAAAATGTTCTAAAATTTGTACTTTTCAATTCTTGTTCCTGTAATTCATGTTGCATTAAAAAAATTTTCTGATTGAATCGGTGGAATGTGTAGAATGTTATCATATTTTACTCTTATTTAATCTTCCCGGAAGTGAAGCGTTTCGTTCGTAGCCACGTATTATCGAGCACCCGTTATCGACAATGTTATTTACTGCTTCGGCCAGTTTGTTTCCATTTAGCACTTCCCAATGCGATATGTAACACGTTAAAATAATGTCAGAAAAATTATTAATTAATATTTAACAAAAACGCCTTATTGCAAATAGGATAATAGTTACCTACATCTACTCTGTTACTAATTTAATCAAATTTGATTTTTTCAATAGAAATTTATTTTTATAATAATTTTCAATATGTATATTATATCTTTAATAATAAATTTATATTTTTCAAAAGTTAAATATAATAATTAATAAATAGTTTAAAAAATTGTAATTGAGAAAGGAAAGAAAAGAAACTACCTATATCAAATGGTTTTGTACAAAGTAGCTTTGTGACGTTTTGTTATTTTTTAATATTTTATATTTAATATTTAAAATTTTCTAGATAATATTTTCCATGAAAAGTTCAGTCTTAAGATGCTTGTTTAACTTAAATGCAAAAGGGCGATTGTAATTATGTCATTTGTTTTAATTGAACTCGCCGTGTTATACTTATTAAGGTTTAGCATACCTTCGTATTATTATGATTGGTTTAGCAAGCACTATGCATTATTAATCATTGAATGAAACTATTTTATGCTGGAAAAAGAAACCATTCCTGTTGCCCGAAATGGAATTTTTTAAGTACTATCATCATAATAATAAGGTGCATAATACGACAATTCACGCGCAAAGAATGCACACGTTATTAACGCGAAAATTACTAGCTCCGTTGTAAGGTCGCTATTGGGTGATTTTAGTGAAGGCGCATAAGGGACGGTAACGTAAAATACGTGGAGAGGTGTATAGATACCGCACGGCAACATTTACGACACGAATCGATCGTTAAGGCACAGCTTTAGCGACTTTAATTAAAAGTACAGCGAGCTGTTCCGGTCAGGTCTACGCGACCTTTTAATCTCTCGTTTTATAATCTCTCGCGCGATGTATTTGCAGATGCATGCGCAGGTAATGCGTACGATAAGGTACAAATAATGCGGCCAGTCCTACGTAACTACGCGCGCGTAAACGCACGGCGCGCGGCGTGTTCGATAAAGCCAGCCTACCTCATAGCGCTCGGTTTTTACTATTTTTCCGTTTAGCCGTGGCACTTTATCACGTCACGGACAGCGTTTTACTCTTATTCTACGATATTAATCTTTTTATTAAAGGCCGCTTTCGCGCGCAAATGTACGTGTACATTTATGATGCAAAGGACGCGTTAGCGCCGATGGTTTCTTCGCGCGGTTGCGTATTTGCGAGTCATTTACGGTCAATGCGCAATTATCATCAAGAGAATGTTAAAACAGGTAAAAAAAGGAAACGTGCGATTTGCGCGATACGCATAGTACATACAGTTAGAGATTACAGAATCTCTACATACAGTTATACGTAACCTAACTTTACGGTGTTTCTCGATGATGCAATGCAGATGCCAATCTTTTGCTCGCATTTGAAATGTCCATTAAGGCAGACAATTGCGTCGAAGCGCAGCCCTTTCTTTCTGCTCGTAATTCGGTTAACGCTGAGAAGAGAAGCGCTCCGTACAAAGACGCGCGTCGCTCGTTTCAGAGAGTGCATCTTCAAAATCCCATCTCACGATGAAAACATACTTTAAGACGGATAATTATCTCGATGGGTACCTTCCCTGTCCTCGTTGCGACTCACCGTAATTCCAAGACGCACCAGATAAGCTCTACTTGCTTTACGGTTAAAGGACCGATACGGCTGACGCGACACGATATCAAACCACTGCAAACGAGGCTGCATAGTGACAGTGCACGCTCTGCAGAGAAAGGCTTTGACAGCATAAACCGCAAAGCACAGTCTGCAGGGGCAACAGACCGATTGCCTGCGTCGTTTTACAACGGCGCATTCAGCAGAATCGGCATCGAGTCAGTCGATACTACCTTAACGACTTTTAACTTCAAAATAATTGTCAAGTTACATAAATCTTGACAAACGATGAGATACAACAATTGGTGCAGTCGCAATTTCAACGCAATTGTAAAACGATTTCTTCAATTGAATCTGAAAACTCTTCACAGAGAGAAAAATGTTTGGTATTTGTAACTATAATTATATATTACTATAATTATGATTATTACTACTATAATAATAACAGTGACTATATATATAGTTACTGTTATTATTATTATAGTAGTAATAATCATAATTATAGTAATATATAATTATAGTTACAAATACCAAACATTTTTCTCTCTGTGTTCACTCGAAATAATGATTTATGTGATTGATGTTGACAAGTTTTGACTTTTTTTATTCATTTCTAATAATTCTTTATAATAATGCGATTTTGCTTGCTATATATAAAGAATATTTCCTACAAGTGAATAATTTTTACATAACATTATAATAGAACAAAATTAATAAAACATCATCTACATTCAGGAGAAAGTGTAGGAAATTGATTGAAAATATATATATTGGGGTGAAAATTATAATTATGTCTTTTTTATTAAATGTATGCGCCGTACGTAATCGTATTATTCATCTTAATTAACTGATATTTATGGATAATAAGTATCAGCGGTAATATTAAAAAGAAACTGTTTTAATAAATTATTTTTTATGTCTATAACACAGAATATATTATTTTTACAATTGCTATGCAAGAAACTCAATCGTGCAGAATAACATTGCATTCTGCCCGAGCCACTATAAATTTCCAATCTTCCCAAACATCTCGTGTAATCAGTTAAATCAAATATTGAAATGGTGGATCGAAGCGAATTATATAACAGCATTATATTGATGCACGCGATTCCTAGGTACTCTCGTTACATATCGATAAATACGAACAGTGTTTGCGTACGCATACATGTAATAGTGCGTGTGTTATCGTTTAGAAGGTAGCTCTGTGGATATCCAAAATCGAACAAGCGGAGCTTTTACATTGGCAAAGGTATTACCGACTTATGGGGATTACAAATGATTGTATAATTGCTATGATGTAGAAATGGTATGATGTTAAAAAATTTAATTAATTTGCTAAATGCTCGCGCAATGTAGAGTTTTCAGATAAACGAAAATTTATATATTACTAAAGAGAATTTAAAAAATATCATATATTATTTATAAATTGCTTAACGATAATAAATCACGACACGTCAGACAAAATTTAATTAATAAAAACCCTGTGAGAGAGAGAGAGAGAGAGAGAGAGAGAGAGAAATATAAAGATATTATATTTTGTAATTATACGTCATGTTTTCAGGCTGATTTTACAGATAGTTTGAGCATATGTATAATTATAATTTATAATATGTAGAAACTAATGACGCGCACGCGAGAGAGATATGTACAAAATTGCGTCTATGTTGAATTAAGCGTTGGTTAATAATCTGCTTTATAAATAATCGATATGATTCTTCTTCTCTCTATAGTATATTAAAATGTTCTTTGAATGTTCAATTTTTTTACTCAACGTAATGTTTTGCATACATTCAATTGTTTTATATATTTATATTGTTATACATATAGGAGCTATACAATATTCGTAATAGTGATGCACGCACCTGTCTCCATACGATTTTAGCTGTATTATTATACAGCTAGATACAAGGTAGTCTATTTTGCAAGTCTCATAGCATATGCATGTATGGACAACTGCCTACGTATCTTGGAATGGCTCCAAACTTTTCGAAAGCTGACTGATACATAAGCAACAAGTCTGTTCGTACGCGAATGGAAATTTTTTGATGCATCTTCTTGCACATATGAAAAATAAAAATTGCATAGGAAAATTTAAACTCATCTTAAAAAAGAATTATATCTCTGTTTTTTTATACAATATTATATATTTAAAAAATTTTAAATATGGATATACATATATTACATATTTTAAATATGTGTCACGTGTATTAATGATTTTGAAATTTTAGTGACATTTTCGGTAATATTATTATAACGGAATTTTATTGATTACGAAAAATTATAGTTTATGCGCATTGTACCAATATACATAGATTTACTGGAAAGAGAATGAATTAATTTCATTTGCACAATATTTGAAGTGAATCCGAGCAATAAAATTAATTGATAATTAATGTAAATTTAAATATTACATATGTATTTTTATTTAATACGTAATAACAAAATATTATAACGCGCGTAACGCAAATGAATTTTATTATATTTTCAGTGAATTTTTTTTTCATATACTACGCTATTGTATTACAAACAAACAGAGCCGAATAATTTATGACAGTGAAAAAACGCACAACTATATAAGATCATTAGATAAAAATGAGGTACAATGGCTAAATAAATAAATAAAAGCCTAAATAATTAGAACCGACGCAGATATTGATGTGTAAGTAATTGTTTATTATTACAATTAGTAATATATTCAATTAGCGTAAACATTTCAACCTTCGCCTCTGTTTAAGTTCTTTTTATTGCGGAATTACAAATTTCAGAAAGATTGCATTTTACGTCAATATTAATATTAATGTCAAGCTCCATGTCACACTATCCCCTTTTCTCTTATGTTGGGACTCATTATGTGGCTAAATAAATTTTTATAGGAAACTCATAACTATCGGTTGTTAACGATAAGCTCTAACTATAGAGTGATAACGGAATAGATTGGATCGAGAAAAGAGCTCGGTATAATGCAGATTGATTTGATTGTTTGTTTTTAATGTGATTTTCTCCTAGATATTAATCTCTCGTTTAAATTAGTTTCTTTAATCAATGTTATCCTAGTCAAATTCGTGAGAATATGCAATGCGGTGTTCTATAATTACAGATGTTTGCGTTGTATTTCTGTTGATGTGGTTTCTATGTTCGGTAATTCGATTTTTTAACAATTTAGAAATATTTGCCTCTGAGACGTAAGATCACAATTTAAACAGTTAATTCTATAAAGGAAATTGGAGTGTGTGAAAGTAAAGATACGTAGTATGGTCTTTATGCATTTTGATAAATCTTGAGTTTGATAGTATCTGTAAAAGTCGAATGTAAATTAGGGATGTTTTTATGGCTGTCTTAATAATATGATTCTTTATAATATTCGGTATTATACATACGGAATGATAAAAAAGAATTTTGTCGGTTCTTCTAGATATATATATGTATTTTTTAGGGATATATATTAAGCTATTGAAATTTGGAATACAATATCTTTTTTTAATAGTAAAAAAATTACATTTAAGAAGCAATCATTATCTAATCAAACATTAATAATTAATCAACTCAAAATTTTTTGATGAAATTCTGAATAGAATATTGTCAGTATTCTATCTGCTAAGTTGATAATTATATGCTTTTTATGATTAATTGGGTGGCAAGCGTTGAAATTCAGTAATGATCTGAAAATGTTGATTTATGTTTCAATAAAAGTTAAACATTTATCTCTTTTTATAGAAGAGTTAGATCTAAAAAAATTGAGGATAATTAAATATACTTCTAATTGCAACAATATATGTATACTACTTTACGCATCAGATATATCTGCATCAGCTCTAATAGGCTTTTATTTACGTTAATCATAGTCATTTCTCAGAGCCTTTATGTGTAACAGTGTAATTACCAAAAATGAAATATACGTTCATAAAGTCGTAACATCCATCGTGATATTTTATGAGCACTTTATTGTAGCCATTGATCATATGAAATCATGTAAGTGTTGATCTATTTGATTATATTAACAAGATTCATGTAAATAAATAAAGAGAGAATAAATATTTAGTGCAGATAAAAATCAATTATTTGGATATAATTACAGACTTCTATATCTAGACTACATTCAGTAGCGTTTTTAAGGCTGCTAAAGCTTCGGTACAAAGATAAAATTTAGAGGGGACGTGGGCATTACTATTATTTCAAGGCAATTTTTATACAGCACAGATCTGCAATATTGCAACAAAAAATTTATAAATGTTCACCACACACCGGGGCCTGCAGGAGTCCGCCCGCAGATCCTGAAGCTTACGGGGGCCCGCTGATCTTGAAGCTTGCGGGTCCACAGATTCCAGATTTGCGGAGGCCCGAGGATCCCGGGGTTGCAAGGATCCGCGGATCCTAGGGCCCGTCGGTGCGTTGCACCAATTGCTAATATAAAAAACGTTCCTGGCTACATTTCAAAACATCTTCTCCAAAGAAAATTTTACTAATATAGTATAGTACACGTTACGGGTACTATATACTTCAAATAAAATTTTCCTCGAAGAGGAACATTTTGGATATAGCCCTAGACTGCCGCAATGTTTATGTTCATCGCAATATTTGAAGGCAACCCCATGTTCAAGTTCACGTATTCAGGTATACATATAAATCACACGGACGATATCATACGGACAATATCACATGGTATGTTCACAGACAGGATGCATACATGTGCATACGTGAACTAAACAAGGATAGCTCAGGTTTCTTTCTATCATATGTGAGTCAGCAGTCTAGATAAAAGTTTGTGAGTATGATCGTATTAGTCAACAATATTTTTGTTAAAAAGGTATCATACTATGAAAAGTTATATATAATATATATAAGTTGCAATTACAGTTAACATTTTTCTGTGTTAATATGCAATCCGTTGAGCTTGTCCATCTTTCGTCGCAACAAAATTTCCACGTCGACATAGCTGGAAATTTATTTTCCCTGGGGCAAGGAACGATATTGAGCCAACTTGGAGTAGAAACCGTGCAAGAAGTCTTTGAAGTTTAATGCTGGAAACTCGAAAACATAATACGTTATCACTGAAGAAAATTCCACGGTTATTTCTATTCCTGGATCGATTTCTTTCGTGCTATTACAGTTTTCTCACAAATTTTTCAAATTGTAT
>NW_017257021.1:358660-452760 GCF_001594055.1 Mycetomoellerius zeteki | reverse complement strand
GAGTGTGTTGGCGGGCTTTCGCGAAATATAAAATCACGCCAATTGCAATGACTGCAAGATTTCAAAAGCAGCTTGTATTTATCGTTGATAGCTTACAACGTACATAAAATTGAATTAGGAAATAATGTAATATAAAATCTTTCTGAATCTTTATTGATCTAAATTATTTAATTATTTAATTTCTGTCGCCATATAAGTCAATATCTCCATATAAGTCAATATAATATTGAACCGACATTGTCAAACGGCATTATTTTTATCATTGATTTTATCATCTATATATTTGCTAGGAAATCGCGCATACAATTGTTGAGATATCCTGCATACATAAACTTATGTAGTTTCGCACAGTTCCTCATACGCAAATTATATGGTACGGGGAGGGAAGGTGAAAACTTGACAGACCCGTAACTAAAATTCACGATAAACGCAGCCGTCGCCGCTGTGTTTTATAACAACATGCGGTCCAACAGGCCAAAGGACGGAATATATTACGAAAGGAACGACATAGGCGCATAGTTCGTCGCCATCTGTCGACATTTGCGGATACGGCGGACTGTATGTGTGCGAAAGTTTGTCTAAACTTTGTCATGTATATGATATGATATTAATCTCGATTTTGCATTATTTATTACTTTACCGAATCTGTTAGGTCTGTTTAAGTACACTGAAGAATGCCGCATGCTCAATGCGAAAGCAATTTTCGACTCGTCGGTTGGTGCTTTGGATAAATACACATACACACACTCTCTTAATTTTCAAGTTAAATGTTCTGTGCACGAAAAAACTTAACAATTCAATGATTTTACGATGCAGTTTGTGGATTTGTGGAAATATTACAGTGGAATCGAAACAAATGTTCAAAACTACGAAATTATACTCACGTATATTCGATATTTCCTATCTGGCTATTCAATGTGAAACAATGACATTACGCTTCATCAATGTATTTCATGCGAAAGCACACTGAAATTAGGAAAATCGCGAAATTCGCTTAATTTAATCTTTATAACTATCCGTTCTGTAGTATATTGCGTGATGATGCATGAAAACAAAAGAGTAGAAATTGTTTTACAAATTTTGAGGCGGAGAATATTAAAAATCGACAATTTAATTCGTTCATACAGCTGCGTATGCGGAAGAAATCTCTTCCATCACTCTATTTCAACAGCCAACCGATATATCTCTACTTCGATTACTTTCATTTTGAATCTGTACAGTCGGTCATGCAATCGTTACTACATTGAATATTTCACGAAATTTATTGGAAAGAACATTTTCCGTACAAAAGTTCTCTAAATTATGTTCTCTAAATTATGAAGGAATTAAAATCGGTACATATCATTTCAGTAAATCTAATTTTTGATACAATATATACTGAAACATGTGGGTTTACATTAATTACTAGATTTTTATTATTATGAATAAACAATTTTTATATTTATAATGTTAAAATCTTTAATCATTGAAATTTTATTCTGTCAATCTCTAGTTCTGAAAAAAATACCTAAAGAAATAATAGTTTCTAACAATTTGCCGTTCAACGCTACAACAATGAATAATGAAATTTATCTTTATTTGCCAACACGATATTTACTTTTGAAATTTCTGTAAATCCGTTGATATACGAACTATACACATACACACACTAAGCCACGCGGAAATATCAGTTATCGATGTACTCCTGTCTCGTAACTGAATAAACTGGGAATCGATTTGATTGAGTCATGGTAGCCACTCAGTAAATCTAGGTATGCTGAGGAGACATCGACGGTTGACGGACTGGCCGCTGACGTAGCTCCAACTATTGCTCTATAGTTAGTTGCACCGGCTGTATCTAATCTACCATTCAGCAATGGCAATCAATTACTGATTGATATTCTTTCTCTCAAAAGTTCTTGCATATTTTTAAATAACTAAGAATGGATTTAAAAAAAAAGTTCGTTGTTTCTGGCTCAGTGCACTGAGAAAAATATCTGGTTTAAAATGGACGAATCAGACGCTTCTGATTATATCAATCAGAATTTCGCGATCTGTTATCTCAACTAGAATTCTAGTAGATTTAACTAGAAAATTTTGATTCGTTTACTTTCAACCAAAATTCCAATTAATCCAGATATTTTTCTTAGTGTAAATAACATAACAAATTGCAGAGAAGCATTGCGAGTGTGCGAATGTTTCAAAATGCAAGAGGTGCAAAGCGAGGGTCCTGATTGCTTTGGCTGTATTGGACAACAATATATACCAAAGTATGCAATGATCTCTATTGGAGGTGGGTGGAAGTAGCATTCGATCTCTGTAACCTGCATTACTTCCTATCCGGAAACGGATGAACTGGCAGGCTACCAGCCAGCATCGTGTTTCCTTTCTGTGAGCGAGAAACTCTGTGTTTGAAATTGTAATCTTTCCACTCGCGGTGTGGATATTGTAGTCATATCTTCGGAAACTATGAACTTGGGGATCGATTTAATTCCCAGATAAGCTGTGGTAGGGTCGTTGTATTAGCGCGTGCTGAGTTTCGAATTAATGTGATTCGCTTAACATTCAATATAATAAGTAGGTAGTATGGAGATTGAATTTTATTTAAATTAAGTAAAATTTAATGATAAACTTGTTTTATGGTTTGAGTTTATAGAATTTTTGGAAAAAATTAAAATTATTCAAAACCTTTTAACAAAATTTATAATCTATGCAACAAATAGAGAAAACAGCTATATTTTAAGTTATTATCGTTTTTCTTTATTTGTATAAATAAAAAGAAGTAAACACAGTATTTGTACAATATAACTACGGTGACCATACGTCCTTTATTGTAAAGAACAGTCCTTTAGATTTATTTGTTTCTTTAAAATTCAATTTTGTCCTTTATTTTCCAATATTGTCCTTTACTGTCCTTTATTTTGATATTATGGGAAATTCTTTTCTAACTAGCGTTCCAATGTCTATAATATTATATCAATGAGCAAATTTTTACGGAAAATATCTTACAGTTTTAAGCATATAAATACAATTTGTTTTTGTTAATTATATTTCTTAATTTTTTAAATTAAATTTATTCAAACTAGAGTTGTTTTCATTTTTTATTATTTCGAACTTTTTATTATTTCAGATCAGAGGTTTGTTCCAATACAGTCGAACCAGTTTCAAACTATTAGAAAACTGCGCATTATCTCTATTTAATTATACTGTGCAATAAAATGTTATAATGCACAAATTTTTGACAATCACGAACTGGTTTAAAAATATATAGGGACAAAAAATTTTAGGGCTATGTAAAAATTTTCAGATTTCTCCTTTATTTTCTTTAAGAAAATATGGTCACCGTAAATATAACCAGTAAGGACACTCAGTGAAGAAATGCGTGTTCGCATAGGTATGACTGCGCAGCTTTTTTGGGCCGGATCCAATGAAATACAAGAAGACAGGATATATATGTACGCACGGGTATACAAATGCCTAGCCATGTCTTTTTATGACTTCTCATTTCTTCTCATATCTTCTTCTCCTTCCTTCTTATATCTTTTCCGATACGCGTGTAATTTCGGATGGCTAGGCATAGTGGACATTTATGTACCCGTATGTACACAAACAATTTTACAAGTAGGTATCTTTGGAAAATAGATAGGACACTTTCTTCTATTCAGTCCTGACATTCAAATAGCGAATGATCATGTAACTTGTAGGTACAATGTACATTAAGATCAAAGGTGCCGACACGAAGTGTTCCTACTAGTTATATTGTGGTATTTGTATATTCTTTTATTTATTCAATCATCTATTTTGTCATATAAATTTTATTATCTCATCAATTTTATCTTCAAATCTTCATGAACTTTTTTACAATATTAAAAGATTTGAAGATTCTGAGAAATCTGAAACCAATTAGAATTTTAGATTTAATCTAACAAGAAATTGAAAGTACATAAAATATTTAAATTTCTTGCTTTAAGATGCTAGAATGACGCACGAAAGAGCACCATCGGCATTCGTTATGCAAAGGTACTAGTTGGCGTCGTTGCTGAGATAGACATGGCATAGGAGAAGGCAGACTCAGAGAGCACGAAAGGGAGCAAGGAATGCGGTTGGTGGACTGCTTTGGACGCTAATGGCTTTTCCAACGCAAAGCGTCCATAGCCATGCTACGTACAGTCATCGGGAGTAATGTTAGTTATGTCAGCCCGGGACAAGCTGCAGAATTATACCCAGATCTAGAATTCTCCACTTCGTTTTCTCCCTCAGGCCCCAGGGCTACGCATGCGCACTCATACAGGCATACAATATTTTTCGAAAGCTCAAAGATCGCGGTGACTTGTGCAATTAAATTATTATCGATCACAAGGTTTTACCGTTCATCATCAAGTAGATAATTGATTTTATTGACAAAATAAATGTTTATTAAATTATCAGCTTTATTGAAATTTTATATGTCAAGCTATATGAAAAAGTGGACAACTACAATATATCCGTGTTTTTCGATTGAATGATCAAATAAATTATAATAAAAACGAAACCAAAAACGAAAGTCATTGTTCAGCTTGTACACATTATGTAGCAGTGTCATTTAGATATGTTGAATGTTACCATATTACAATTATCTTTTTAATATAAGCAATTTATATTGGAAAACAATTAAATTATTTGGGACGTAGTTACTATTGTCTTCTATAATTAATAGAAGCAACAGTGTTTCTATAGATAAAGATTAATATTCTGTTTCATGTACATGCATTAAAGGTATTTAATGAGTCAGAATAAATCTCTCCCATTATAATATTTATGATTTTTACATAAATATAGTGCGTGTATGTAATGATGACTTACGCATAATGTACGCTACTTTATCCATCTTTTTCATCCACAGTGATGTAACCCGTTGAGACTTTCTATGTGTTAGTGGAGGACGAAAGCATTCACAATAGACGACTAGACATATATATGAACGCAGTTAGTAAGAGGAAAGAGAGAAAGAGCAAGAGAAAAGAGAAAGAGAAAGAGAGAAGCAAGAGGATAATTCTGGCCGTTGGTCGTCGTTCATCGAAATTCCGTTTAATCGCTCCATCAACTGCGCCAGCGCGCTTTTATTCTGAGGATGCTTTTCGATGTCCAAATATCGCAGCCGTCAATATTCCAACAGGAATATCGATTCATCGTCCGTCCGATATTATAGTATCGTTGATTTTTTATGTCGGATGGCGTTCTGCTTCTTCTTAATATCTTGCATTGATTCACATTTGAAGAGATCACACACTTACTACATTTATTTATTTATTTATTACACGCTGATACGTATATTTCATCCATAGTACATACATACTTCACCATATTATACTTATATTATTATTCTGCATCTGATAATAGATTTCAATCTAAATAATATTTATTGAAACAGCAATTCGAGCAATAATAATTGTTCAAACACTTTGATGCGCGCGTTTAATTAATCTATAATATTATTACGAAAAATGAAGATATTATAATAATAAATTTAAGATCTCATTTCATCCGTCACTACTACATTATAACTTTATGGCTTCGCAATTATTCAAGAGAAAATTGAAATACGACTCTTTGTACAGACCAATTTTCTTTTTATCGATCTGGCCCGTAATCTCGTGAAACTCAACACGAAGGAAAACTTTAACATTTTCATAATATCGACTCATAAACACAAGAAAGAATAAATCTTTCAGTAAATTCGGCATATCGAAAACTATATTAGCCAATATCTCCTTTCGATTGTAAATAAGTTTTTATAATAAGTAAATAAATTTTTTATTGCAGCTTCATTATGGTTTTCGTAAAATATTTATGTTGCTGTTGTGTCGTTTATATTTGCGAAAATTGGCATTATATTATGTAATTATGAAATAATCTGGCAAAGTTATTGCAAAGCACGAATTTGGTTAAATGAAAATTCGTGAAATTCTCAGAATTATTAGCGAGGAAATTCTCAAGATTAGAGCAGCCTGTATATCCCTATTCAACGGTGAAACTACTCAAAGCAAACTTTGACTGTTTCAAATAGTAAACGACTACGACTGACACTTGATCTTCACTTGCAGAATTGAAATATGCGAAGTAGCTTAAATTTGTGATTAGTTTTGATTTATTGTAATCTGAAATTTTCATGTATCTTTTGATAAAAATTTATTGCGAAAATTTATTTTATAATGATTTTTTAACGTATATAAGTAATATAAATCATATTGACTTTATAGTGGATGTTTTAAATAAGGAAAAAATACGTTTGATATATTGTATGTAAAGGAATAGAATTGTTAAAATTTAATTTTATAATCGTTGAAGCACATTAAAGAGACAAATGAAAGGATTTATCTGCTGAGAGCATCACATCGAATCGTGCTTTCCTCACTCGTATATGACATCGCGGTTCGATCACGATGAATATGATTTTAATGTCCCTTTCGACATGAGTTCCTCGCACGATTGCATTTCCGACACGTGATACGCTTCTGGAAAGGGATTAATGGACGAACGAGAAGAGGCAACTATTCATAGATTTCTTTTCTTTAATTTTTTATTTTAATAACACATGGTATTGTTAAAAATGATATAGTGCCATTAAATGTGAGATCGTAGTGAAAAAAATTATATATATTATAATACGATTTTTTTAATATTTAAAAATTTGTCAATAAACAATATTTTATCTCTCTCTAACATATAAAACGTTCAAACTTACAAAATATACTCATAGACATTAACAGAGCTGAAAGAACAAAATTAACAATAACACGGTTCAATCTTTTTTGGAATCTGAATAAACAAAGTATTTTCCGATGGATTTTTGTTCGCTAAAAACGAATTCGGCTGTGGAATTGGCCTAACGCGTCAAGTTTTCGAAAAAATTGAAGTTAAATATGCCAAAATTAGCGTTTTTGGCCATATTTTATACCATATTTTTTTGCGGCCAAAGTAAATTTTTTTTCGATTTTATTTATGCCACTTTAAAGTGCTATCTTTTACCTATAAAATAAATTTATATTTTTATTATGGTACGATTTTTTTTCATATGCATAATAAGCATATTATAAATCATTAGGTTGAATAAATAATAGTAATAATATGATTATATTATTACTATTTAACAATCTTTGTAAAATAATCTGTATCTAGCGATGTTTTCTTAAGTTCCGTCAAACATTAACGATTGCACACATATTTCTTACTCCTATAGATAAGATCGTGCGACATAAATGAGCTCAACAGGATAAAATCGCACCACATGAACGCATGTGATGTGACTTGCAATGTTCTCAGAATTTTTCAGAAAGTGCATTAATCAGTTTATCGTAATGAAATAAACAAAATAAAATTAAAAAATATTTAGATATTAAAATTAAAAAATATATGACTTTTTAAATTGTAATTTTTATAGATGTGCTAAAGCATTAGCAATGTGTCACGACACGGCGATAACCCACAAATCTTTTGGCATCTCTGAAGAAAATACCCGTGAAAGCTTAACAAATGTTTCTAAATATTAAACAGCGTTCTACCAGATTAAAAGCTAACATTTAACGTCTTAAAAAGGTATCGCCCGATACGAGTTACTTAACAAAAATTTTTCAATTTAACGAGATCAATTTAACAATTTTTTAAGTTCATCACAATTGTCCGGAATCACTCTATATATTCTTTATATAATTTAATATTTCTTTGCGTGATAATAATTGTTATGTCTTTATATTTCTTTATTAAATACTTGCTTTATACATATATATGTATCATATTGCTTTATACATTTATATATCACATTATTTTAGCATAAAATAATTAAAAAATTGTTTAATTATATATTAAAAAATATAAATAAAAAATTATGTTATAAACACATTCGCTAACATTTAAAATCTCCATATTATGTAATAAACATTAGCATGTGATCAGTAAAAAGATTAGGTTCCTTTTCTGGGTTAGATATAGTCTCCGATGCTACTGTCTATGTCAACAGAATAATTAAATATATGATAAAAATGTTTGCAAAAAAAGGAGCTTTCATCTTGCAACAATAAACGCTTTTACGACCTCGTAAAGATTAAGAATCGAGGCTGTTACATTTATAGAGAGTGTGCAATGGAGTATTTCGAAAACAGTCGATACTTTATTTTTCTCTAACTAGTTCTTCAGCGAGAAAGAAAAAGAGAAGAGAAAGAGACAGAGAGAGAGAGAGAAAGAGAGAGAGAGAGAGAGAGAGAGAGAATTATTCAAATGCCAGAATTATATAAACAGATTTCTATTTTATAAAAGGAAAAATAACGAATATCTCATTAATGCAAAGTTAAATCGTATACTTTAAACTACAAATATCATACAATTGTATATTTCTGTGCAAAATGATTAGAGTAATTGAACTTCTGATTAGAATTTTAAAGAATTTTCTATAAAGGATACAAAAAGTCGCAAAGTTTTTAATAAAATTAAACAAAGAGATAATAATTCTGAGCTCACATATCTTCTTTATTCCATAATAACTTTGTTCGACTAACGTAATCTTTAAAATCGATAATTTTACTGGCTATTTGTGGCATGATTCACGATCAGAATGGTGGTAGTACTAAAAGCGGTGCCTTGGAAGGACCTGAAATAGAAATGGCCGAGCCGTGAACAGGACACGAAACTTCAATATTGACTGAGACAATCCTTCCGTGTTTATCCTCGGCGCCCTTTCCTTTATCGTCGAGGCACGAGTCACAGGTTTCTCCGGTATTATCTTTCTCATCCAAGATTCCTCTTTAATGTATCTTCCTCCATCGTGGATAATTATTGAGAAGTGATTTTTGTCTCATCTTGTTAATCACGAATAAAATCGAAATAATATGTCAAGAAATCAAATAATTAATGATGAAAATCATTACATTAAGCGAAGACAATCTTTTGTACACGGAAAAAAAATGTTTCTGGCTACAGCTAATTCTGATTAGCTGAAATTGCATTAGCTACTATAGCTATGAAATTTGCTAATACATACAAAGGATTTGCTATTGTAGCTAATATAAGGACGTGATAGCAAAATATGCATGTCTGTTACAGATCGATTTATTTAGCAATATAAAGTTAGTTGTCACAATTATCGGATATGTCCGTGTAAAAGAAAATTGTCTCTACCACAGCTAAATATGGTTTGCTGAAACTGGACTTGCTACCAAATTGTCTGTTACACAGAAAACGTTTGCTGCAATGATCAATACATCGACATAATAGCAAAACGCTTGTCTGTTACAATGATAATATTTAGGCCTCACAGCTAATAGAAATTAGATTTAGACCTCGCAGATATGACGTTAGATGTCGATATAATACTACTGAATTTAGCTGCCATACCTAATTTTTAGCTGTGGCAGCTAATCTTTTTTTTCCCATGTAATACGACAAATTTTACAAAAATCATAATTACATCAATGATTATTATTAAACAATATAAAAGTTTCAATGTTTTTATAATTTTAAACGTAAAAAAAGATATGTATCTCTTATGTACTTAATAGAAAAATAATGTATATTTAATATGCAAAATAATTCTCTATTTTTTAAATCATATAAATTCAGCGTTTTGCAACAGCAAAAATTTAATCCGTTTTTCATTTAAATTTGCGAATTCTAAATTCTCTTGTGTGATTTATTACGGCCGCGATGAAGGGATCAAGTTTTCCAGTCTTTATGATGAAAAATTTTTGGCACTATTTCATTTAGGCATGTCATCGCACGAACTCACTATTCGTAAGAACGAATTTTTCGTCCACAAAGAAATTTCTCTTTCGTCTGTTTAGTAAGTTCATTGATCCAGTATATTCTGTTAATTTACACATATCACGGTAAATTAATGACGGATAGCTACATGAAGTATTCTATGAAAATAATTACAATGCGGAATGAATAAATATTGCGAATATAAATTTAATTTGATAGTTTTATTTAGCAATACAAAAGTTGTGTAACATATATCAATTTAGCAATACAAAAACTGTGTAACATGTATCAAAATTAACGGATATATATATATATACATGTAGCTTGTGCTCGAGGAGCACGCTATCAATGCTATTGTATCATTCTATTTTTATCGTTCATTAAACGTAAAACAAAGATGGAATGATAAAAATAGCGTAAATAGTGCTCTCTAAACATAACCCTATACATAAATATATCCATCAATTTTAATGCATTTACAAAACTTTTGCATTGCTAAGTAAAACTATATCAATATTATGTGTACCACACGCACGCACGCACGCACGCACGCACGCACGCACGCACGCGCGCACGATATACATATGCATGTATTTATAGACACACATAGACAATATTACATGAACGACAGACTAAAAATGCTTTATCAAAGAAAGACAATTTCCTTATTGCATGTAATCTTGTGGATATATATAGTAATAATAAATAGTAAGATGCATTACATTAAATAATTACCCTACTCTTTACAATTATGAACTTAATTATTGCTTCTTGAATAGAACGTGAAGTCCTAAATTATGTTTGCGCAAAAGTATCAATGGCATGACAAATATTAATGATATGACTTTTCTTTAAAAAAAAAATTCTTTTTTTTTTTTTTTAAATAAAAGTATTCAGAATTTAAGTCGCAATTTAAAATGCATTTAAAATTCAACTTGGTACTGTCAACTTAAAAATTTGCAATTGCGAATATAATTTAATCATGTTTAATAGTTTGTTAGCAGCATCTATTATTGACATCAGTAGAATGGTGTGGTGTAATAACCGAACACTGAATAGTATTTGCCGAATTCGTGGTAGGGTATATAGTCAATCAAAAAGTAATTTACTTTGCAATCAGAGCAAGTTTACCGTATAATAATTTCATAAATGCGCACAATGTATGTATATAGTTGCGCGCTTGTATATGTCGTACAATAATGTCATAATGGTACAATAATGTCACATTGATTCTTTGTATTGATTAAATAAAATAAACATAGTAGTAAATTATTTTTGTATTTTCATCAAAATAATTTTTTCTGCAGTTCTGGTTTTAATCGTAATTTGTCAGATGATTTAGGAACATTTAATTGATTTTTTAACTTTTCATTTCGTATTTACATATAGGGTAAACCCGGCAAATACGCCGGACTAGGATTTACGCCGCAGAAGTTAGAAAAAATAGAAGTGGGGGTAATTTTCTCGCAACTACTCTGTTACATGCCTTTATGTTATATTAGTATTGAGTTACAATTTCAGCTTCTTACTGTTAATATTAATGAAATTATTGTGAGTTGAATCGATTTTTCACTGTAATAAGTAGCGCCATCATAAATTATAATCTACATAAAATGATTACTGTTGGGCGTGTAAAAGACCTAGTGGTTATTTCGTGATACATATGTGTGGAGAAATAGTAAAGCATGTTGTATAACAAAATACAAGTGCTTTACTTTCATATTCTTTGTTTAATTTGTTGTCTTATCCCACCTGTTTGAGATATACGACATTTTTAGCGGGCGGGATTTATGCCCAAAGCATACAAAGTGCGCAGATTGAAATCAGTGTACTAAAAGCAATAAATGCATTACATGAAATATGTACCTCTTGTCATAACACTTGTAATATATGTAGGAAGATTGTAATTATTATTTATTACTTCATATACATATTTATCATTTTTATTCCTTAATAAAAAACTTTATAAACACATTTTATAAGTTATTGTGTCGTTTTACGTCTTATTTATATGCATTATTTGTAAATGAGCCGTACATACCCTCCTTATGAGTAGCCATATATCCCATCCCTATGGGATATATGGCAAAAATGCAAGGGTTTCAAAAAATTTATTTTTTAGTATGAAAAATTAATATTTCGGATTCCTAATATTTTTTTCATAATAGTAAAAGGTATGAAGTTTTTACTGGTACAGTTCATTTGTTTTAAATATGATAAATAGTACTTGATAAATTAAATCTCCCTTAGATGCGACGTATATACCCTATGAACATTTTTAGACATACAAAAACCAATAGTTATTTAAAAAATGTTAAAGATATTTCAAATATTTAACAGATTTGTAAAAGGTGTTTGAAACATTGTATAGGAGAGTTTATATACTTTTATTTTGTTCAAATATTTACAGTATGTTATTCGAATTTCTGCATCAATATTTAAAAAAGAATCTTATATTATTAAAAAAATTTACATAAAATGACATTTTTAATGTCTAATATTTTTTATTTATAACATACAATTCTCTTTTCTATCTCAATATCTCAATTTAAACAATATATAATTAACTTTGATAATCATTTGAAACTAGTGCTATTAATCGCATACTATATTCTCATAACATCACAATAAAAATAGAATTTGATTTGAGTTTTTCTCGTGTGTAAAATCTACACTTGTTAAAGTACAATGGCAGTACAGCGCACATGTTATTATCATGAAGGATTATCAGCAAGTAATGAGTGTATTATTCTATAGTATCATTATATAACTCTCAACTCGAGCGTCATTTAATTGTTTTCCGTATCGAATAACATTTGGTTACGAAATGACAAATAAAAATTTGTCATTGCAAGTAGTATCGACTTAGAACTAATTGTAAGAGCAATGACAAGTATCATATGTACAGAACGTATATGGAACTCAAGATGGCAGCCGCATCGCTGCTCGCGTTTTCGGATTCGCAGTCGAATTTCTGAATGTACGCCACCCAATCCACGTGCTTGGGACTTGGTTTTACCTTTCTCGTTCCCCCGCAAGTACGTGAGTAACGAGTAATTCGTTACCGACAGGGAGAGATTTCAACATGTTGCGCTAATTAGTAAAATCGAGCGCGCGCACGCATTTACGAGCGTTCGTAGCCGCACCGCGATGAGGCGTTCGTAAACAGTCGAAACGTGGGTAATAAATGCAAATATGTATCACTAGTGAATGGATAACCGTTACCGCACGGAGAACCACTTCGATTAATTAATCAACGCCATTAATCGGCCATGAGACAAGCAGCGACAAAACATTCGCATGCGTATTCGCGCACGTACTCGCATTCATGTCTATCCTCCTCCGTAAGATTAACATGGCATGGTGCGCGCTGCGCGAAGCGCTATCGGAAGTCCTCTGGGATGATGCGTCATTTCAGCTTGTTTTGACATTTATCCGCTTGTATGTCGACATAATTCGTGCACTGGCGCGTTGCGTGAATTTGTAACATGGTTAATGCGGTTATTGTTACTGATATCGATCGTACAATTACTTGACACCGAGGGAAATATATGTATATGCGGTGTACAACTATAGAACTGTAATCGCGTCTATATCGCGATAATTTATTTCTTCATATGCCGGCAGTTATAATGTAATTAAGAATATGGTGCTTTAGTTAGCAAAGAAAAATAACGCGCGATAATGAGCCTTCACCGATAACTTTCTACACGAGTTATTTTTGCGCTTAATTGACCGACTTTAATCGAGATTTAACGTTTTAACGTGGTTTTTTCAACGTGCGGCATAGAATTACAGAACTGAGTTGTTCGTGCGAGCTGTAGGCTCGACGCCCGCAGGCATGCTAATTCAACGCTAATTAATAGTAACCCTCTCGATAACTCGATGAACCCTCGAATCTCCTTTGAGAGGGCTGACTAACCTTCGATTCCTCTCAACTACCACTCTCCTCTCTCTTTGTCCTGAAGTTGCGTTACTAAAATCTGTGCTGATACGAACATCAATGACAGAGATATCGTGTAACTAACGAAGAAATTGAGCCATCAACGTATACAGTTTTCTGACATCAAATAATTGACCATAAAATTGCAATCATTTTTTACATTTATATGTATACATATTATTACATAATAATGTTATTATAAAATATTTTTATCTGTACATACAGGGTGTCCTATTTTAAATAATGCATTAAGATTTCTTGCAAACTATGATATATACGGAGGGGAACATAAGAAGGTACCATTGATTTGACCATTGATCATAAGTGAATGTATATAAGATTTTCCAGAATCTTTTCACTTCGTTATAAAATATTTTTATTGAATTATATGCATATTTATTTTATGTTGTTCTGCAAGATATAAATATGTAATGCGATAATTTTTCAAGAATTTTTCCCCATATATGCATGATTGCCTTCAGCTCCAATAGACTTATTTGACACTATAAAGCAACATTATAAAGATTAAGTTAGCTCATGGTCTGTTTTACAGACAGGTGTAGCGGTTTACGCTGCAACCCAATTTTAAATTTAAAATCGTATTATGAAAAGATTAAGAGAAAAAATAATATAAATGAAACTGATTTAGGAAACTACAAGCATTTAAAATGACGTAATATTATCAATAATGTATTCACTATTATTTAAACCATGCAATTTGCAAAAGAAAATCGTAAGAATTTTATTTTCGCATTCGTAGAATTCGTTTTTAACTGATTTGGTATAGAAATAAGCCACAAATATATGAATTATAAGTTTGTACTTCTTTAATTAGCTAAACAGATCACGACTTTTTTATTAGTATTAATAAAACACAATAGTTAATTTCTGAGAAATAAGGGGATGTCACTTTAGGAGACCTATGTCAGTATCGGCGATTTTCCTCTATAATGTGTGTGTGTGTGTGTGTGTGTGTGTGTGTGTGTGTGTAAATTATTTCAAAAAGTCTTTAGTAATAAGTTCTTGTAAGAAAATCATGTTTCTCTGCCAAAATTTTCCGAGGATAATCTTTCGTTAATGAACCTCTTCTTTTATTTTCTTTTTTCATAGTACCAAACAATGGCCGTGGAGCGCTTGGGCGATTTCGACGCTCATTGTCGTGGAGGGTGCTTGCCGTGCGATTTTCAATAACGTGTCTAGTAAGCTAAAGTTTTTGCCGAGTTCTGCGTGCGCGCGCGCGAACAGGTATAAACACAAGCCCACGCATGAGAAAGCGCGCGACGCCAAGCGGACGAGGACGGTTGAATTTCCAGCGATGTTTTAATGTTCGTCGCTTCGCGTGCCTGCAATTCGTTCAACTTTTATAGAAGGAAAGATTTACGAGGATTTTAGCACAGTGGACGAAGTCGCGTTTCTATACATGCGTGTGATCCTTGCACACGTAGCCAGGTGACACGTCAGAACACGCGCGGTAGATACGCGTCATAAACAATCCTTTTTCTTCTACTCTGATATCGGCCAAAAGCCTCTGCTTCGACACTCTATTTCGTTACTCTCTTATTTTCACTCCGGTTGTTGTTCAACACGAATTTTCTGAACGAGAAACGAATCTTGGCATCTTTGCACGGTCATATCACTGGATGCGAACGAAGGGTTCAAACGGAAGACACTGTCACCAAGTAGAATTTTATCCGCGTGGAAAATGAAAAATAGAAAAGAGAAGCGTCTTCTCTTATCTTTAAGATCGTGTTGCACCTCCTTAGGTTATCGAACTTTTCATATCTTTTCATATTAAGTGAAACTTTCTTACTAAAGTTTTTTTTTTCAAACTTTGGAGGTTATGCATATATCATATAAGAAACATTTAACGTTCTATTAAGGCTGTACGATCAAAATTATAATAGTTTTCATAAATTTATGGCTTATTACCGGCATTAATTTTGAATTTATTCAAAATAAACGAAAAAAATCATATTAGGTGATTATTGTGTTATTTATTTATTATATTTATACAGTTATTATATTACAATATATATTTTTTTTTAAATCTTAAATCAAGATTTTATGACGTTCATATGTATATAATAAAATAAAACGATTAAAATGAAGAACTGTTTCAGAGACAAATAAACAATTCATTTAAAAATTTGAAATATTATAACTTTTAAAAGGGATAATTAATTTTAAGCAGTTGATAAATTTTAACTTACTTATTGACATCTCACTTTTATTAAAATAGTTGTTCTATAAATCAGTTATATATTTTATCAGAAAAATTGTTCATATATTATGCGTTCATTCTCTCTTGAATGTTTTGAAAAAATTATTAATTTATGAATTATTTAACATTTTATGTCAATATGTGCCAGAATAAAGTATAAAATATCTCGTAAACTATTGATTTTTCGATGTTATTATCTTAATACTTTTATGAAGAACAATTAGGGGAATCATATTATGTAAAAAAATTTATATAATTCCATTTAAAAAAATGAAGTTGACTTTCAAATCTCCCAAGCGCCTCCACTTGAGAAAAAATTATTATCGCCATATAATAGCTCCTTTCATACCGTGCAATTTTGGTTGTACAAATTTTTCTCTAGACCTTATTCGAATAATATTTAATAATATTCGAAAATATTTCAGGTGCTAATAGTTATTGGGACACTATATATATATATATATATATATACATACACACACATATATATACATATATGTATATATACTTGTTTTAAATATTTTTATAAACTATGCCAATTTTTATCTGGAACACAATGTTTACAATCAATTTGAATTCTGGGGATTATTGAAAATATCAAATATCTCTATGTCCGCATTTTTATTATCAGTGTATGGTTTGTATAACATATAATTTATATATGTGTTAAACTATATTAAAATATTATACCAGTTGTGCCTTTCGAAATCTCAAACGTGACTTAAATATTTAAGTGAAAATTATATTGATGAATTTTTTATACACGTGTGTTCAGACTACTCTGTTACTAAAATACAATAACTATGGAATACTATGGAATAATGATATAAAACTTTTTATTAATATCCATCCACAATTGTCAATTTTTAAATAAAAGAAATACATCGCAGACTATTTGAATGAAGTATTAAAATATCAGGAAAGTACCACCACAGTTGTATCTTTAAGAAGATACTTTAACCACACAAGTTCCCAAGCATTTCGCCGTCTACGATTGCCAATACCGTCCACATTTGTAATCGCGAATTTCAGTACGCGAAATTTTAGTGTGAATGAACGATAATTTAACTTGTAAAAGTTTACGTTGGAAGAAATGTTTGTGCTGCTGTCGGAGAAGCACTGATGAACTCACTGGTCGACGTAGATCTTGTATTCTTGTAATTTGACGGAGTTCGGATCTTTTGAGCAGCTATCGCGTTAAAAAGACGAACTACCGATCGTCATCGCTAACATCAGTGATGACAGCAGTGAGGTGGCGATCAGGCCGTGGTGTTAAGCTCTCGCCAGATAAATGTGCGCAATGTACTACTACGCCAGCAAGCTGACTGCGGCGGCTTTAAGCGGCGGTAGCCTTATCGGGGGTGGTGGTGGAGGCGAGAATGGCAGCAATAGTGGAGATGGCAGCGGGGTCTGTCGATGCCACGAGGCCCAAAAAGAACGCTCCTCGCCGAAGAGAACAACAACCCCGCAATCGACTCAGCCGACACGCCATCATCATCCATCGCGCGCCTCGCGTGTCTATACTCCTACCCTCGGTCCCACCACCACCGAACACGTCGTCATTGAGCATCCTCGACCTAATCATTACCATCGACATAGGACCAAGCACAAGGTATGTAAACGAATAATTGCGAATGTTCTTTGTAAGTTTGGCTGTATAATTTAAAAATAGAAAAAAATGTGCATGCACAAAAATGGATTTAATAAAATATATAAATTTTAAAGATATATAGCTATACAATATTAACAAAAAGTGACGTGTATTGAGAACATAACAATTTTTACCCTTTTAACCTTTTAATATATACATTTGGATTCCATACAATCATTATTGATGTATAAAATTAAAATTAATTAATGAAATGTTTTTGCTAATCTCTTTAATAAAATTTTACATACTCTTCATGTATATTTTTAGTTTCATCGTTAAAAATATCGGATGTACATCTTCTACTTGAACGTATGCTACCTATTTAAAAAAAAAAATTGCTATTATACTAATATTAATCAATTATAATTAAAAATAAAATGTATAAAATATCTAAATATATGATAAAATATTAGATGTAAATAGATTTTGTTGGAACAGCAAAATAATAACATCGAAGTAATAACAGAGATTAATAACAAAGTTTATGTTACAACTGCTTAGTTTTTCAATATCTTTGTAAGATTCTAGTATACGGAGAAAACTGTTCTGATTAAACCACACAAAAGAACTCAACAAGAATGGCTTTGTAATGAGGCCGAACTGAATTTCTGATTATTAAATTAGAAATTCTGTTTGTTCTACCAAAGTGTTATAATTCTTGAGTCTATTTATTGATTTAATTATAAATTTTTTGTTAACTATAAGTACATGTTTCCTTTTCTGTTAATTGTTTTTAATATTTAAAAAAATTTTTGAAAATTAGTCATTGTTTCGAAATTCTATAAGAAATTATATAATTTGTTTTTGTAGCTAAATTAATGTACATTTATTGCATTGAAAATGAAATAAATACGCATTTGAAGTTTGATAAAGGCGAGAAAGATAAGGTTTGATTAATTTGATCATTATATGTATATATTTATTATATTCTTAATGGGTGCATTCGGTAGCACGACTGCTCACTGAGCGCTCAGTGAGCTCTTATATCTGTTTAGTCTATATTTTTAGTTCTAACGGAATATGCCGAATATTGTACTACTGAATGCACCCAATATACGTTCTAAATTACTTCCTTTCGTCTTATGTATTTAAATATATTATTTATGTACTAACAATCACGGTGGCTGTTATAGGCATGTTTCTTGTATTGTATAAATTTCAATGCAGTCCAGTGTAACGACAAAGACCAAACTTATAGGAACTAAGCATTAAAATAACTTTTAAAGGAGCTTGTAAACCGTTTTAAAACTACATTTGTACATATATTCATATGTCTAAAATTCGAGCTAAAATCTAATCTTCTAATGTAAGTAAATCTTATAAGTTAATTTCATTAAGTTGAATTTGTTACTTACATCATTTTCACAGCCAATACAATCTTAATGAAAAATGTATAAGATATATATAAACACACACATTGTGTTGACATTTTCTTTTAGAGAAAAATATTTTTTTTATCAATGTCTCAATCACATACTAGTGTTATATCAGCATCAGTGAAAATACCTATTGGAAAAGCATTTAGTTTATTGTTTCAAAGAAGTTTCAAAAGTTTATAAATAAAGTTTAGGAAGAATTTGTATATCGGAATTTTAATGTTGCTGAAACTTTTAAATGCGAAGTTTAAAACTGATGTATTAGGTACTATAAATCGACCATTTATTCAGCAACGTCATCTACAGTTAATTCATGTTGTTAACTATTGTCTTTTCAATGAGATACGGATATTTATGTCTGCTCGTTTTTTATTTGCAATCAATTCATAAAAACGTAATTCCTGCGAGCTTGTGCGAGAATTGAATCGCTCTCTGTAGTAAAACTTTCGAGCTACGCACACAATTCGAATAATTATCAATGAGTTTGAATAATTTCGAAGAACGTCAACTGCATTTTGACTCTATAATCCTTAAAGTGCTATGGAATTCTTTGAACATCTCGCGTAACTACAAGAGTATCAAGCTCTAGCTATTTATTATCAATGCTCCATCTCGATATTGCGCCGTCGATTTCTTAACTCCAGAACGTATTTCTAATCGGTAAACTTTCGCCACTACGTCGATCAGAGCACTCCGCGAAATTCGAAAGGTTCGATTGTCTGGCTTGATCGAATTTGCGTATATGTCCGTCAAAAAGTTTCCTCATAATTGCATTTTATACTCGTGTCTTCGAATTTGATTAACGGCGAATGTAGAATGCATGATTTTTTAGTACTCTGCTTTGTACGAAATGACGATCGCGAGTGCTCGAGATGCACTTATTAAAATGCAGGTAAGAAGAGAGACGCATTGCATTTGGACGCGCTAACGTAGTTAGAGAGGCCACTAGATCAAAACTAGAGATTGATCGTCACTGCCTAGAATTAATCTACACCGCGTCGCGGACTCTGATAAACTTGGTTTGGAATCCTCGATGGAAATAACACAGATGCTCGGTGGAAATTAATCTCTCAGGCGAGGTCAAGCGATCGCAAGCCTGAAAGCCAGTAGGATGCCTCGCAAAGCCGAAATAGGAATTCTATCAAATTTCGAGTTTATTCAAACTCATTGAGAAGAGCTAAAGCATCGATATCTCTTGATTCGAAGTTTGTACGAATGTGATAAAATAATATTGTCTCTTTGTAGTAAATGTTTTTTATAAACAATAAGAATCTTATTTTTTTATAATAATTATTGTTTTAAAATTACGACACATGATATTTTCCATGTATTCTGTTAACAGAAATGTTATATTTTGTATTTCTTATATAATTATGATCACAGATTTTTTTTATAATTTTTAATAAGGAATATATACCGTATATTGAAGTCAAATAAATATTAATAAGCTTACATAGAAAATCGGAGAATAAATTTTCAATCATTAACTGTTATAAAGGAAAATGTGAACAAAGGCCATTTTTTGGCTTACTTAGATGTGAAACCTAAATCATTAGAAACTGTTCGTGGGATCTTCTACAAATAAAGAATAACACTTATTTGTCCACCAGGTCCGGAGAAAGTCATGAAAAAATCGAGATTTATTATTGATTGTTGAAATAGTCATGTGAGTGTCGTTTATATTTTGGGCCTTTTAAAATAAAATCAATTGTACATTTATGTGCTAAAAAGTGAATAGTAATTAATGTGTGTAGAGAATATAATTGTTTAGTTCATATTCCATTTTAAGTGTTCGAGACAAATATTTCGAAAAATATGCTAGAATAAGGTATAAAATATCTTGTAATTTTTTGATTAATTTATTTTAATACTTTCACATGCAGAATAATTAGAGGAATTATATTATGTTAAAAAATTATGTAATTCTACTTTAAAAAATGGCGGTAATCTTAATACGACTTTGAAAAAATGTTTTTCATAACTTTCTCCGGATTTGGTGGACAAATAATTGTCATTTTAATTAGAGGATCTCTCAACAGTTTCTAATGATTAATTTAGATTTTACATTTAGACTAAAAATGGCCTTTTTCACATCTTCCGTTATACTTTGCCACTAATAAATATCTTATACATATACATATACATATATTACATTAATTAATCATACTATATTTATCAATAGATTTATACAGATATTTCATTAAGAAATAGATAGATATTGTTTAACGTTGGAGACATCTGATTGAGCATCTGATCGAGAGACAAGTTTATGTTGCACAAAATATAAATTATGCTTCGCAAAACAATACGGATGTTAAATGACAGCGTCAAACATTTGTAATTAACAGAAAAACGATATCGATCCTTTGATCTGACGTGTGTAATAACATCCGCCAGGCATATCACACACTCCACATTTTCCTACATTATTACACATCAAAGACCGAATCTATGTCCACGCAATATTCAGAATACTATCCGCTTGATATCGCGGTGAAACTTTTAATTACACGCCATTTGACACATTACATGTCATTGAATTTGCTATTATTGTTGTTGTCATCTTCGCTTATATCAATATAATCATTGTAACGCAAAATTACACGAATGTATCATACATTTTCTCGTGCTGTCACTTTCCCCGATTATCTTCATTATTTTATCGCAAGTTTTTAATGAAGTACTGACAAGAAATTTTTTTTGCGACGGTCGCAAGATCGACGGAAAAGTTTTATGCCTTTCGTGGTCGGAAGATGCTTTTTTTGAAAGAATGCGATTAGCGCGGCTTCAAGGCAATTAATTTGAATCGCACCTTCCTACGACAGCCTCCGTTAATTTAATTTTAATTTTCACAGCCCTTGGTGCTCCTTCTTTCGTCCTGGGGTTGGATTATGTGCAAACGACTGGAAAGATAATAAAAAATTATTGAGCTGAAAATAAAGTAGTAAAATTAATTTTATACGTTACAATGATTTTTTGTTTTTATTGTTTTTGTTATTTCATTATAAATCCAATTTCTTTAACATTTATTCATGCAAATCATTGTCGCAAGTTATGAATGTCGGAAGACAATCCATTTGAACAGTTAAAGTTTATAGATGGTCTGAAGAAGGAATTTCTGCAAACGCAGGATTATGTAGTTAAGCTTTTGTGAGAGAGATGAATTTTATTTGTGCTTCAAACGCGAATCAAAAGTCATGATCATTATTTCATGATGCTGGGGATCTTATTTATTTCTTTATTTTTTTATTTAACCCGCTTCTTACTAAATATCTATTTTGCGATTCGAGAACGCAATTCGGTCAAAATTCAAATATAGTACGTATTTCAGATTTATACGATCAACAGTTTTTCTTGCATATCTCCCACGAAAATATATATGTGGGTATATATATATATATACTGTAAAATATATATATACTGTTTTAGTAAAAAGTGTATTTTCCATATACAGTTAAATGTATGAATCAGTTTTAAATGGAAACAAAATTAAATTAGATTAAATCATCTATTTTTAATTATTTTGCTAATATAAAGATAAAATATTAAAAAAATCGATGTGTCTACTTACAACAGGGATAAATAAACTGCTGTATATAGTCTTTATGACAAAAACGATGAAGTTAATCTTTCACAGTTTGCAATACCTATCGAGATTGATGTAGATGTTCAGGGTACGCGGTGACAAATTAAAAACGCTTTACAAAAATATTTTGAATAGGATCGAAGCGGTGTTACAGCGCAATATGATTAATTTGTAGACTACTATCATGCGCTGGCAAATCTTTTGTGTCTCTAAACTTTGCGTACGAGCTTCACTATTGATCCAGAGAAGCGCCAACTGGAAACGCGAAGCGTAGAATAAAATTCAATGCAACCGCGTTTTCCACGGCTCGTCATATTGAAAAGTCATACTCGTGGTACGTGGAATGCGTAACTGTGACGTTGAAAATACGTCGTTAAAACAACACATCTAATGTATATCGACTCAGTCAGATAAAAATACATCATATTCAAATACAATAGTAAAAATATAAATCCATAATAATATGACATGCATATAAATATGTATATGTGCGCATGAAGGAAATAAAAAACTTTTTCTCATTCGGACAGTTTTAATGTATTATGTTATTATCATTAACGCTCGTATGTATTAAGAAATCACGCATAAAATTAATAAAAATTTCTCAGCTGTTTAAAAGTATGGAACAGTGATTATGTAAGTGATAATAAAGAACTTTTTGACAAATTCTTGAAGTTACAAATATTAATATACATACATATTATTATTGTTAATTTTACATTAATTCGGATATCATATTTGAAAATTATTATTTTTTATATATAATAGCTCGGCATTTCAAAGAAATGAGACATATTCTGTTGGCACATTGTGAAATATCAATGTCATAGATCGTTTCGTTACTGAAACGTTACGCTCATGCCAAGTACTCGCCGAAGCTGCTCAAGTGTGTACGTCAGAAACTACACAAGTGTGCACACTGAGTGTATAAAAGTTTTAAGCCGAGACAGACAGGTCGGTCGACGGAATATCCGGTCTCTAGCGGCTGCTGCTGTATCCTTGTTTCCGTTTCTTTCACTCTTTTATCTCTCTCCCTTTTCTCGCAAAAGAACAAAATTTTCTTTCTATACATATATGTATCTTTCTATATATGTATGTGTTCCATACATACCTACCTACGACTGCATCGCTATATATATATGATTATCTACAGAGTGTCTCGGAATTTAATATGATAAGAGTGAACAAAAATAACCTAATATATGGATGTGTTTATATTGTAAAATAATTTTCTTATTTTATCCTCTGCGGATTTATCATCGCGCAAAATTAATTTTAAAAATGATTGGTAATACACGAAGTGATTGTGGACTTAATTTACAATTCAAGAACTCTACTTATATATATATAAAAAAAAGTAGAAATTCGCGAACCACGCGGTGAAATACTATGCTGCATTTTTGTTGTATTTTCTTCGGAACCAGTTTCCTCGCCGGGTAGCGTCGAATCAAAAACATCCCGCATGTGGTGCGCGTACCGGCGCGTGTACTATGCGGAAAAAGCACTGGGAAGATAGACTCATACGAGCTGGAAGCTCTCACAATGGCATCCCGGGCACAATGGACACAGATCGCGAGAAATCATGTTTCTCGTCGCCGCGCCGCGCTGTGCCATGCGCCGGTTCCTTTGGCGAGTTCAGCGGATATGTACGGAATATCTACCACGCAACTTCACACTGCACTATATCTTCTCTTTAGAGAAACTTTGTTGAAAGATGTTTATCCATTTTTATTTTTCTCTAATTTCACAACTAAGTATACTTAAATAACGATTAAACTTGACTTAAAAATTTTATTGTAATATTTAATTGAAACTGTCTGAGGTAAGTAATCTATCTACACTCTTGAAGTTTTTTTAATACTTTAAAAAATATATATTTTCCCACAAAATAATTTTAATATTCAAGTTGATTAAGTTTCTTACAAACCTTAATAAAACGATTTAAATAATAGATCTCATAGTAATAGTAATTTCTTTGTAGTTTCTAAGAGAAAGTTTCATAATAGATATAAAAAAAACTTGCTTAAATGTGAACATTACCCTACTGTTCATATAAAGTCCAAAGTCATTCAAAGAGATATACCTAATGTTACTTTATTCTTACGAAAGTTGTTGCACTTTATTACAGTCCGCGTTCACAGGCGCGTACACGCTTGCGTGTACGCTAAGCGAGCACATACGTGTATGAACGGTACCGAATCGATCGAAGCATCGACTGAATTAATTGCTAGCTCGTTAATTACTCGTTTGGATTTAGTCAGGAAGTATGACGGTGGATATAACGGGGTGCATCAATTCTGCGTCGGAAGATCTAAATTCATTAAGCTCGATTAAAAACGACGAGAATAAACGGTTATTCCGGCCAAATTACGTAAGAGGTAATTAACGCATCATGGTCGACGTAGCACATTTAGGTACTAATCACCGATTCTATTGTTTATACGGATATTAAGGTCTTTATATGTACACAAGCCAAAAGCATACGATATAACGTAAACGTTTAATTAATGGCACTTAATAAATAAGATTTGTACATATTGCGCTATATCAATAAAACATTGATTATTATTATTGTTGTTATATTTATATTGATTTTAAATTGGATTGGTTATATAAATGTACGATCGAAGTTGGATGTTGTTACTAGATTGTGAACTAGATAAATATTACACACAAATTATAATAATATCAAAATCAAATTGTGACGTAAGGATAGAAATTGCTTCATTTGTTACAATATTTTATCATTTTGAATAGACATATGCAAATAATTTAGTACCCTTATTACACAAAATAGAGATTTATGTATGGCTTAATGTTTACTTTACATAGTATAACGTTACTTTATGTTGAAAAAAAAAAACAATTTTATTAATCGGCTGATGAATTGACGTAATGATGAATAAAATGTTTTCGGAATTACGATGACTACTGTGTTACATTGATCAACAGCAACTTAACGATTCATCATTCGATGACTGTTCACGAAAAATAAATCGAGTAATTGTTAAGAAAAAGAGGAAAAACGATGACTAATAAGGTATCAGAAACGGTACGCGTTCTTCTTCCTCGTTATCGTTACTACGCCGATAGCAGAGTGGAATCGAAGTAGTAAGAGGATAATAACGAGTTCTAAAGCCCACCGATAAATCGTTCCGACGTTTCTTACCGTCGTCGGCCGTTGGAAAAAGTTTCAGGTCGACGACGATATCGTCGGCGAAATTTTCCTTCAACGTGGTACTGAAAGTTACATGTCGATCCAATTCATGAACCAAAAAGTATTGGCAATTCCTCCTGGTACCTGTACAAACGACTCATGTCCGACAAAAGTTTGTTGAATATATAATCATGCGAAAGTTTATTGAATAATGTTTGGGCAACACAAAACGGTATGCTTGAAAACTTTAAATGAGAAAAAGCGTCGACGAATCATAATTGGTTCGTGTTTCTAAGAAGTTTTGTTGCTCGAAACAAAGTAAAAACAAATGTAAAGCGGATACTAGACAATTTCGCGTATGATGCAAAAAGTAATGTAATAATTACGGTCTGTCTTAGCGACATGTATTCTAATTGTAAGTATGCTAAGGTACATAAAAGTTGTTTTTCGGCCTCGAAATTATAGCAATTTAATAATAGCTTTTATAGAAATTTTAACATTGATTTTTTTCTTAATGAAAATTCTAGTAAAATTTATTATTTTGTATTATATTCAATTTTATATATATATATATATATATGTTTGATATTTGTAAAATATTACATCAATTTATATATTGGAATCATAGATTTATATACTAATTATAAGAAAAATCTATTTCAAATTAATAAAAAAAGGAAATTTTGATATCTGCTTATATTTAAAGCTAAACTTTTGTCAAAATAAAATTAAATGTTTGTTTAATTAAACTATCCGTTAAATTACCTCCAAAAAAGTTATTATTTTTATTTATGTACATTAACATATTTATTATTGTGTTTGATAATACATTAACAAATTTATTATTGTGTTTTTGATGATATGTTTGAGAGAGCTGCAATTGTATAACTTTCTTACAGATCTCTGATGAGTTTACTTCATTATCTATTTTTATATTTTGTGTTCAAAATTATTTTTTATCTCTCGTTGATTGTTAGATATATAAACGCAGCTCTTACACGGTTTGCACTTCTCCAATTCAGCAATACATTGTTCTTGAAGCTCCAAGTGAAAATGGAAATTTGTATTCCTGCCGCGAATAAATAAAAAAAAAGAAATGTTACAAGCGGCTGACACGCACACTTTCGTTCGTTATGTATTTTTACATCAGAATGTACGACTAAATTAAACACGTGGTTTCTAGATGAGAATGTGCGTATTTCATTTTCAGGACATGCCGTGAAAAGCCTTTAAAAGAATATAGAACGACAAATATAGAGATATTTATTTTTCAATAAGACGTCATTTGTGGTAACGTGCAATACAAAAGATACAAACTACGTGTTCAAAAAGTATAAAGAATATAATTAAAATACAATTATAATTCATAAAAACACAAAAGATGATTATGATATTATATTAATTAGAGTTATGAAAGCGAAAAGATTAACGTGATAATTACTATTTTTTTTTTTAACAAATTGTAAACTTAGATGTAATTGTATAGGTATTATTGTGATAAAATAAATAAATAAAATGATATTTCTCTTCTTGATACAATTTTTTTTACATTGTTGTAAAAGAACAGATAACAATCTTGATGCACGGATCATGGGACCGCATGTGTGCAACTTGCAAGTGATCGCGATAATTGTGTAGGGATATGAACGAGGTTGATGGCGACTGTGGTACAAGTGAGAGAAGAGGAGAATTCCTTTGAGAGAGTATCGCGCTCGTTCGCAGATACGACGGTCCTCGGGTAGTCCGCTTTGAAGACAAGTCATTATAATCAAGTCGAGTGCAACTTAGTTAACGGTATCAAACCCTAGTCTCGATGGCGCCTCATATATTGGCGCGAGAATGCTATGAACGAGACAACCAACGACGCGACGTACGTTACGATGGGCGATGCAACGAGCAGCTTCGCCTTACGGCAACGAGGCATCGGTTGCGTGCAAAGTTTCGCCATTATCCTGAAGCATCCTAGTGGCGAAGTGTCTGCACAAAGCTCGATCCCGTTATATGTCAATTTTGACGGTAACATCAGATCGCCTTGTCCACGAATATATGACAACGGACCTTATTCGGATGAATTCTAAATGATCATCACAATTTCTCTTTGCAATATGCAACAATGTGAAAACGTTTCGAAATTTAAAACCTAAATAGAAAAAAGTAAAAATAAATTCCTTTGTAAATTCTTTTATGCATACAAGTTTTATTTAGCTTGCTATTATATTACTCATAACGACAAAATAGTAGAAACGTATGAGTTTAAAATATATCTCTATCAAAAGTATATCTCTGTCAGTGAAAAAAATTTAATAGAAAAATAAGATACTCTTGCTTTATTAGCTATAATTTCCACTAATATTAGTTGATATTTGACAACAAAAATTAACAGGATTTATGGTATACATTGTAACGTACACTGGAATAAAGAATTAATTTTTTGTTGATCAATATCTATTAAGGATAGTTGGTGTACAGAAGATAGACATTTTATCAAACATATTATGGAGATGACAGATAACCTTTCCTTCAATTGTCACTTTTCTAATTTTTACTTCTTTTGATTAAATAATACCAGTTAAAGATTAATGTTAAAGATCCAACATTATTTCGATAATATCATGTCACATCATGAATTGTTCTGAAAATTATAAAACTTTCGAAATTTCGAAATAATTTTCAACAATAAATAATGACGCAAAATTTATTAACTATCTCAATCAGATATTAAAATATTACGAAAAATATAATCGATATTGAATCATTTTTACCTACATCTACAAAAATGTTTAAATATTTAATACTTTTAAATTAATTTTACACGAAAGAAAAATATTAAAACAATTTTAAAATTGTTTTCGTCATAAATGCATGAAGAAATAAAAAAGCGAATAAAAAGTATTTCATACTCATTGAATGGTTTTTTATTTCTATTTCCTACAAAAAATTGATATCTTCATATTTATCGAGCAAATCTCAAATATTTTATATATTAATTTTAATAATGACAATTTTCATGATGCCAAAACGAATATTGATCCATTTATGCTCCAATTCTTTTATAATCATTGTTTCATCCTGTCTCCTTCGTTGTGGAGAAAAATCTGTTTCATCCTGCTCAAAGGCCAGCTTCTTCCCCACTACGTTTCATCGACGTCGTACCACTGTGAAAAACGATGCTGCGACGTCAACAAGATTTTTAATCTACCGCTGGCGTTCAATTTCAAACATCGATGTCGTAGGTGCAAACCAAAAAAGAACGCTTTTACTGATATTATTGCTTTTGCTATTAAGTATGTTGCTATTAAAGTGATGGATTTGGATCTTATAAGATTGTTTTGTAATTCTGCGAATTTTAAGTAAAAAATATAATAAGTAAACATATTAAGTAAAAAAATTAAAGATAAAAAAATTTATACTTTGCTATTGCTCCTTTTAAATAAGAATATTCATTGAATATAATGCTTCTTTAATCAAAATAACTGTTTCTTAATATTCCGTTTTCCAATTAGTATAACGACTTATTTGAAATTCAAGGATTTTATATCTTGCTAATTTGTAAAATTATAACTTAGAAACTATTCAGTTAGACAGAATATGTTTCTGTCATTGTCGTATTTTCTATAAAAAGCTATAAAAGATAAAACAATGCGTTAACATTATATGACATCCTATATTGGTTCGTACGACTGGACGTATGCACAATTTTCTCTACGTAAAATCAAGACCACGCTGTTCATGTTTCATTAATTTATATTGTGCTGAACTGTCGGTGATATTTCGACATATAAATTATTGGATTTACCTCGTTTTGTGGAAATACGAACCGGTGAACATTGTAAATCAATGTGCATGATCGATTGTGCGATCTTTCATCGTATAGTACCGAATTTTGCAATTCATATTTTAACCACCTATATTTTTTACGATAGAGGGGGGGGGGGAGAGGAAGAGGAAGAAACAAGAGAGAGAGGAGGGAACGAGGTAAAAGTTGGTTTATTATTGGGTACAAACACAAAAATCATAGCAAAAAAATCTGTTACGAGTAACCGCGCGGCAGTTAAAATCGAAGGCGATCGATCCCTCTTGTCATGACACTACCGGTCGATTTTATGAATAGCATCGTAAATATTTGTTGTTACTCGAAAATATCGTTGCACGATAAAAATGCAGGTGTACGATTGTTTTATATACAAAAACTTTGACGTTGTGTGGAATTGCATATATAACTTCCAAAATCTGATGAATATTATTTTATTCGTGACGGGAACGGCGTCCATTGAAAGACCGAGCGGAATATAATGAAATGCGAATCATAAATGAAAACTGTCCCGTGCATCCTGAAGTTTATACTCAATCCCATTAATTTGCCGCAATTACTTGCCGAGCTTTTGTTTCGTAGTACAAGAACAACCTGCCGTTCAAACAATAACGATGCTTATTGTTATTATTATTCCCAACGTGTCGAGAAATATACAATGCATGTCTATCTATATTAATTAAATATTACAAGTCATTTATATTTATTATATTAATCGATATATGTAGTAATGGCAATACATCACAATGTCACAGTTATTGAAATCATGTCATCCCATGTGATATGTAAACTGTCAATCGTATTTTTATATGAGTTTTTCTTATAATAAATATTGACATTATACCCTTGTCAAAATATATCGATATAATATAAAACTATTTCAGATTAGCATGAGTTTGATGTCACGACGACCGATCAATCTTCTGACTAGACATGACGACAAATGAATGTCTTTTCAATAAGATAAGAGGAAAAATGATATGTTTAAATCTTTGACATTCTAACTATATTTTAGAAAACAACCTTTTCTCTTGAACAGGATATCATTCAAAAGATTCAAAAGAGAGAGGCATTTTTTTTAACACTGTATGATAGGTGGTTCTGAATTTCTGTTAAGAATTTATTTAATTTTTTTTACAAATCGAAGAAAATGTCAAGTCTTTTGAATGTCACAATGACGAGGTATCATGACTTAATTAAACGTTTTTCTTTGATAATAAAAACCGTATTTTTTACAATTTATTGTAATTCTATAAATTATTCTTCACAAATAATTACAATAATATAATATATTATGATGAGAGATAGAAATATTTTACGTTGTGATTCGTATGGTCGAAGAAGTGCGTGATAGATAATTTAATTTATTCGATAATATGTAAGTTTACGAATAGATGCCAAGTAATGCCAAGTTAATAAAAATTTTTTGTCATTATCCGAATTGACACAAGATAATAGAGTTATAATGCGGATAAAACACCAATTTTTATCAACGTCCGTAACTACGAGTTTATTTTAGCTGCAAACATTTTAACAGCAATGAATTCTTGAGGGGAGAGAAGGTCGATCGATAAACGCGCCAGATGAATGCTTTCTACGCATAGGGCGGTGCCGACTCCTGAATCTCGATTCAATGTAGTATTCCGGCCGCGAATAAGAAACGGATGACGTGAACAGGCGATCTATAATGTTATTTCGAGATTGGAAATGCGACATGAAAAAGAAGGAAGTGGCAAATAGTTTGAATACGTTTGCGCTTCAAACATTATTCAAACACGCTGTTGCATTCATAAAATTTACCATGAAGTTCTTTAGTAGATTGTAAGCTTTACGCCTCTGTTGAAAATTTATGATAAAGACATCTTGCCAAATGAAACGTTTATGAATATTATTGTAATTGATAATCAATATAATGTGGACAAAATAATACTAACTTTATATAATAATAATAATGTACATTTAAAAACTAATCTTTTAAAAACAAGAATTTTAGTAAATTAATGCAACTATTATTATAAATATCATTTGATAGTACGACAAAACATGTTATTAATTATATACCAATTTATGATCTTAAAAAAATAATTGCATGCTAGTTATTATATTTACACAAACTCAATACTAATTTTTACTCGTATATTTGCAATTAAATAATATTATGACAAAATAGCAAATGATCAGATCTTTTATTATTATGTAACTGTAGTTTTATTTTACAATACTAGAATTTGTACAATCTATATAGTTTCTATATGGCTAAAGAACAAAGTTTATATCATATTGAATAAGAAAGCTGCAAAGTCGATGAGCGGAAAGTGGCAATTTTCTATGATCGTCGATGTGACGTTTGTTTGCGCAACAGAATGATAAGAAAAGTAGCTATTAAGAAGGCTGGAGGATTTTTTTCTCGTGACAGCGGAAGGGCTGCCGACGTTACTTACCTATCGAGATTTGAAAAAGCGGAGAGAGGCTATCAGAACTGGGTGGATGTCAGAGAAAGGCTGTGCTTCTATCGGAAATTAGGGTCTGCTAGGGAAGAGAGAGGTTAATAGACACGTCAAACTGCCTGATAAATTGCAGCAGCAAGGGACTTAGTGGCATTCGTATATTCGATCTCGTAACACCACACAACATTATTGCTTTACATATACATAGATAATAAGTGTTCATTATTTTCGAATGTACTTTTTTATCCGATATTGCTTTTCTACAATAATACCTAATTATAAGTTTTATAACTTATACTTAATAATAATCGGATTTATTTCTCGATTCCTTCGATTCCTCGATTTTTGTTTATATCAGTTTATATTTCTGTTCGAAAACTTTGACGTTTGTCAATAAATGTCATAATTACCTGTAATTATACTGCAATTGATAAATATAACATTTATTACAATTTTATTTTAATTTTGTTTTTACAAAATAATGCCAATGTGAATTACTTAATTATAAATTCTATGATGAAAAATTAGATTAAAATAACAATCATTAATTGTTATATTATCTATCTTTATTTATCTTTCACTTAAATTTGTTTTTACATTACGATATCATTCATCGATTTTGAAATTATTTTGTGATCGAGATTGAAAGACAGACGACGGACTAGTCACTGCATGATAAATTACACTTCCCTAATCCGAACTGCGAATGACTATTTCGCGTAAAATCGAGCACTTCCGAGACTCAACCTCGCTCGTGAAAGCTCTCGTGTTTGGGTGGTTCTGTGCGAAGTGGTTGGTCGTGTCACCGTGTTAACGATTAATAAGACGTTTCGTGAAGCTCAACTCTCAAATGTTACATTGAAAGCCACATTCTATTTGTAACATGTTCTACTGGTCATTCAAGTACTTTCACACATTCTATATAATTTTACAAATTACAAGCCATTGATAATTTTTCAAACATGAGATTGTTTACAAGTTCCGAAAAATATAGCTTTCAATATAACGTTTGAGCATTGCATTTCAATTGGGTGGCATCTCTTGGTACTTTGTGTTTCACTATTAACCGTAAAATGAAATTGTGACAAAATTGATTTTAATTATTGTTGTGTATTAATCGTGAATTAAAACTCGAATGTTATTTGATTAATTTTTAAATAAAGATATTAATAATGATATTAATAATGATATTGTCGATATGTGAAAAAATTTTATATATATACATATATTATATGTATATTTATTAAATGTAACATTGAAATATTAAATAACTTCTATATTTCAATAAAGAAAATATATAAATTTTCAATATTTAAAAAGTAAAGCAGAATAATATTACTATAAAAGAACAAGTGTTTATAAACTATTTTTTGAAAAAATAAAAAAAAAGTTGTGTATAAAAAGAAAATAACCTTCCTAGTTCTTCGCTTGTCTGGTGTCTTTTATATTACTTTTACGATTGTGAATCGCTAATGAGTACTATTCAATCCAATGCTTACAATTTATTATACAAACGTATTTATGTACAGCTACATAATAGAGTAAAGCTCTCTGCCAGATAATTGCGAATCTTGTTGTAAATATGTACCTTCTATAAATATCTTGTTTAATATTTTAGTTAATGTCTTCTGAATTATTCGAAGATTATAAATATTACAGTGTATGATGAAAGAACGCCCTAATACGTAATATTAATATACATATATGTATCGATACGTTAATATGATATACCTAATCTATCACATATTCTTGCGAGCGTTTTTCACAAAAGAAACTTCACGATTATAAATAATTTCGATCCGTAGCATCCTTATTGCATACCCTAGGCATCCATTCCTAAGGGATTAATTCATCGAGTCTCTCAAGAGTGCGCCTGGCATGTAGCAGGCAGCAGGCGCAATACCTATACCATTATAGAAAAATATGCGAGTAAATTTGCATGGCGAATCTTTATTGCCCGAGGAACGCCAGGCTTTATTATCGCTATAGGAGCTCGAGGTGCCGTAGACGCGTCGTACTCTTCTGCCTATTACTCAGACTGTCATAACACAACCAAAGAACAAGTTGAAATATGCGGTCGATCGCGCCTCGTTTCTATACGAGATACACGCGACGTCCGCGCCGCAAACGAGGAGATCACCTCTAACAGACCAATTTATTATCTATATATATTCTCAGGGATCTTCCCGAGTCATCTTTTTCTACACTCAATGAACTTAGCGAAGATTATTATTCTTATTATCTTGTTAAGTAATTTTTATTTGTTTGCTAGCATATATTACCTTGTATGCACGCGGTACCATACATTTTTACAGGTTTTATTTCGCAAATGATGTTTTTATTTCTGAAGATAATTATTTCTCATTGTGTTTCTATGCGTTTGATGTCATCACCACGTGCATGTACACATAATTTTTTGTAACATTATTTTTAATGTTACAATAATTCTTTTTTGTGAATAACATACGTATTTTACACTTGTTTCCATTATATTTTTCATTATATTAATAGTTTTTATTTTTATAACATTTGTTCAAAATTCAGGAAGAAGAAGTTTTAAGCATTAATGGGATATTAATGGGACAAAATTGTTAAAATAAATGCATTTTTGTTTTAAATGGAAACAGAATTTTCTTAAACATTACAGATATTTTTTAGCAGCAAAATAAACTTTTGCAATAAAAACGCTTTTACTTTCCTTATTCAAATCCATTAATATTTTTAATCATTTTTATACTTCTCAATTAAATACACTCTTTTGATATTACATTATGTAAGAACGTGTTAGCCTTATTAAACATACCGCACCTTTATTTTAAAAATGATATAATTAAAACAATTTTAAGTTTCTCAGTATAAAGAAGAAAATATATTTTTGAAACTTGAAAGAAAATGTGTGACTAATCAAATAATATCTCGACAAAAAAACATACCTTTTAGAATATAATCAAATGCCATTTTTGTCATTTTCGTTTTACAATTCTTAAAACTTTTTTGATATTCTTTTAACGCACAGAACTGAATTATTTTAAAAATATTAAGTTATATAAGACTATAAAGTTAAATTAAATTACTTTTGGTGATTGATAGGATAATATTTACCTAACTCATTTATGATAATATAACTCGAAATTTACGTTTTTTTAGTTGTATCACTTTTGAACCAAGGATATTGTGTGATATTTGATTATATCTTATTGTGCTTTAAAACTATTTTACTTTTTAATTTAACGTATCTGATAGTGTTTTATTCTGTTTTAAAACTTTTCCAACTATACTATAACTATGCAATATTCATCGACCCTTGAAAAAACGTAGAAAAATACAATCTCAAACATAATAAAATGAAACTATTTTGTTGTATCTTATTTTGCCGCATCGGTATACTTTATGGATTATTTTTTTTCAATCAATGCTTATACAATTATTATCTAACAAACCAGGACAAAATAAATAATATGAGAGACAATATAAATAATATATGATATGATAATTAATTATTATAAATACACACATTTATTTATTATATCTCTCGAATGTATAGATACGAATAATTTTGAACTATTATTAGACCATTAGTCACAACGACATTCGCGAATTAATACGTTTCGCGAAATTACTAATTTGCGGGTTTGATATATTCACTATTCAGCTAATGTGTACTTATTGTTAGCTCGAATCTTACGTGCGATATTCCACGCGGTACACGCGTAATACTCACTTTACATAAACGCATCGTCGGACGAGGATCAGTAGGAATCATCTCGTCCAATGGGGATGCTTTCAACCCGATTGGCTCGGCATTTCTCGGCACGGGCATTTCAGACAATTCAGACGTTCGAGCTACTGAATCGTGATTAATATCGTGTTTCCTCGTTTCGCGAAGATATTGCAAAGGAAGAAACTACTGTTCAGGGAAAACTGGCTTTTAGTGACGTCAATTTCAAAGAAAATATTATTTTACTCTGCCGAGAATGTGTTGCGTCTCTTTGCTTTACACACTCGGTTCTTTTACCACTTTCTTTTTTTCTTTCTTAGATTGAGTTTTGATACATGCTAATGCTATTGCATCGGCAACGTAAAACGAGCTACTTAAGAAATCTCTGATACTCGATTACGAAGTAACGGACATTAATTACCAGCGTTCGCTCGAATATAGTAATTTGAAAAGTGATTTGTGCGAATAATATTTCATTAATTAGTAATAGCACCAATTGCCAAAAATAAGAACTAATCTATTACAATTGTTTTTAATACGAATTTGTTTAACTTATTTATTTGTATAATCCCATATTTTGTATACAGAGAGTTGGTTAAGAATAAGTATAAATTTAAAAGGTTAAGTATAAGTATAAATCTAAAAGATTTTACAGGGTGATTCCTCACACTAAATCAAGATGAAAACTTCATATGATCATATGTCCGAAATGACTAAATTTCAAAGATACAGGATATCAAAATTGAAGAAAAACTTTTGTTTTTTTTTTCCAAAAATTTTGACATTCTGTATGTTTGAAACTAAATGTTTTGACATATGAAGTTTTTATCTTAAACTATAATATGAGGAATTATTCCTTAAAATCTTCTAGAATATTTATCTAACTACCTCCTATGTATACGCGTTTATATAAAGATTTTGGAAGAAATATATATATATGTATAATTCTAAATATATATATATATATATATACACCTTAATGTATGAAGCGCACAAAGGTAATTTTAATTTGAAACCGTTGTATGTATAAATTTTAAAATTTTTATTACTTTTATCTCTAAACGACAAGCTTATATTTTTCGTAATATTTTTTTATTTGTTTCATAAAGCTTTTGGAAATACGCGATTTCGAATCTTACAGTACTTTATATATTTAACATCTTTTGAGAGATATAATTAAAATTTTATTATTAATAAAAAAAGGAAAGATTAATACACTAATTTTCATATTCATATAGGAATTATACTTAAGTTGACCGTATTGAATGTGACGACATAAATAAAAAATTAAATCGGCTTATACTTAATAAAGAAAAGAGGAACGCTTAATCTCTCATCGTAAAATAATTTACATGTTCTTCTTTGACTCTACCTTTCATTACTATTAATGATGTTATTAGCGTTATACTTGAAAAATAAATTGCGCAAAGAACCTCCGCTTCGAAAGTGCATTTCATGTCCTTGCAGATTTCTATATCTTATAGAAGGGAGCAACCGTACGGCCGCTAAAAAAATGAGAAAGGTTTTTCACGTTGGTTTCATGTAAGGAGTAATTTACTTTCTAAATTAATCCGTATGTCTTAATATTTCATTCATTATACTGTCGCTTTATTGCCGCTTTTTTGCATTCCATTCCGCAGCGTTTGTTCTCTTTTTGACTTAATTGAATTATATGTCCTTCCGATTAACTAAAAGCGTCCGTTTATGTAGATTTGCCAATTGCTCTCTACTCTTGAATTCGTGAGAGTTCAAAGTTAGTGTCACTTCATGTTAACTGTTTCATTCGACTCACTTAAAGATAAATGTAAATAAGTATTTCCTTAGAGCTTTCTGATCTGTCTGAGTTTATACAAAGTCTGTGAGTTACATTTAACTTTGACATTCAAAATATCATTTGAAGTAGAAAAGACATTGACTAATTTCATAAAGATTATGTTTTTGCCATATTTATTTTCACTTTAATTTCACCTTCATGTCTCACAATACTCTTAATGATAAAATATTTTTAAGATTTTTCAATCTTTCGAATGATATATACATATCGTATATTTCCAATAATCAGAACTGTAACTCAACGAAAACATGTTTTCTGTTATTCATAATAAAAAATATTACAGCAGATATGTTCGAAACGAAAGTATCAGCATGGATTTAATGCAATACGTATAATTTCTCATGCAGTGTGCGCTCGCGCGTGGAAATTCTCTCGATGAAAAAACGCGGCGATAAAACGCGTAAAGAGTCAACCGACAAGGAACAAAACTTTACAATTCGCAATCATTTAACGTCCTCGTTTAGTTTGAGGCAAAGGTCGTAGTAGTGCGGTATAACGAAGAAACGAATAGTAAATGACTTGTTTATGTGCTAAAACGAAGTAAATAGGAAAAGCGAGGAGAGGGTAGATTTATCGCGCCTGTGAGAGAAAACTTTAGATATTAGACAAGTTCCGATATTGTTTTGTTCTCTGATGAAACTGATTCGCGCGTTCGAAGTGCGGTCTTCCTGCGAGGGTTTTCTTTTTATACGAGGAAGGTAAACGGTAAACGTGGACTGAATACTCAATTTATTTTTAAATTGTGTTAGATAAAATTTCGAAAATATTAATTATTATTATATATATATATATACCTATATATCTATAAATTATGCAATTTATATTTTGTCTTTTGATTATAGGTGCCTCGATTTACAATTATTATTACCTTTTATTATGTGTGTTCAAATTAGTTTAAAAAATTTTATGCACAACTAGAAGAAAATGATGTAGCTATTATTTCTGTCGAGATTTCTGTCAAACTGATTTTTCTTTTACATTATAGGAAAAGATTATCGAGATCGAAATTTTTTAGACATTCTTTATTTTTATTTACAAATTCAATCAATGAATAATCAATTTAGTAATGTGAATTTGGGGATGAAGAAAATTAAGGAAATAATTCATATTTTTCTCAGATATTAAAAGATACTAAAGTATTTTCTTAATTTGGTTTATAGTCATCTTACCGATGTAATATATTTCATTTTATTTGTTATTTAAATTATATTGTCTCAACAAACAAACAAAGTATTTACGAAAAAAGGTGTGCAAACTTCGACGGTAACATTCCAGGTGCGCGATGATGTAGCTGCAAATTTTTCGCGTAATATCGTCAAGATTTTTACGACTTGCGATCGCACTTAACGTTTCGATCCAAGCACGTTAAGAGAAAACGAAAAATACACAAACAAATGGCGTAGCTTTCATGTACTATAATAATGCGTCGGAGAACCGAAGGTTAGTCGAAGAGGTGACGGAGGAAACACGGATAATATATGAACCCGATGTCACCATGTTTATGAGAGCAGGCAATGCAATCCTACTGAGGAAAGAGACGGAGTAATGCCGTTAAATGAATTCGTAATTCATAAGACTTTCCGAGAGAGATGAACCAATGCATCCCTTCATATTTGCGCGATGGTACTTAAATTACACCGGCTGTTCGCGAGAAGGCGAAAAAGCAGGATAACATCTTCTCGTTTCATAGCGCGCATATACGCATACGAAGATGTAGCTTTGTTACGAAAAATTGCATTATGATAATGTCGCGAAAATCCTTCCCTCGCTGCTGAGCGAAAATCGTGCGATTTGCATAGCGACCGCTATGTTTCAGCCCAGACACGTCGTAAGAGGTAATGTGCCACCGTTTTGCATTATCACAGACAAGGATCGCAGATTGCATGTATTCGATATAACGCAATGTCATTCTCTTTTTCGTTCTTGTTTCGCAACGTGGAAATTATGCAGGCACCGTAATTACAACGAATATACGTTGGTATGCACAGCAGTTTTCTTGCACCATTCCGTCGTTCGAAGTCACGTTCTCGCGTGATGGAAAAACCAGCATTGAATCGTACCTTGGTATGACATGCAAACTTCTTTCAGCGTTAAAACTTCGTGTTTTTCGCGATACGATCGGTAATATTAATAAATACCTCGAGCAGTCTATTAGTCTCCTTTTAGTTGTCGAGTAACGCCTCAAAGGGAATCTTTAGATTTGTTTCGATGCCGTCAGTTATAAAGAAGAGGCAGATCGAGCTTTGTTTTGCTCACAAAGACTCGCTATCGAACGAAATAATGAAAGCAACGATGGAGACTTATTATAAAATTATAAACCTTCCCAGATCTGAAGATTGCGCGCAATAATATTCGCGTTCCGTGGAACTTTAATTAAGTCACACAAAGAGTTCCGCAGTTGTCGGACGCGAGCAGTTCAATTTTATTACGTCTGACGAAAACTCGACTTATAACGACTTTAATGCAGCACCTGTGCGATAGATGGACAATGGGAAGATTCGATGAGGATGCTGCTTCTTAAGCCAGACAAAGTGTATTAAAGAACCGATCGTACTCCATAACGCGTCGACTTTCTACAGTGATGAATACACATGGAATGGAACTTTGAAGCGTTAAAGAGCTTTAAAGCTCGTAGCTGGATCGAACTTCATTTGAAGAGAATGAGAGCTAAATTATTTAACTGACTTTAGACGAAAGCTCGTGGCAATGCGTTTAACGAGGAAGCGAAGAGGATTGCAGTTTCTGCAGAAATCTTCGGTCGCCGCAAAACCTTATATAGATTGACGAAAGATAACGGGATTCTCGATTTTGGATATCTCGATTTTAGATGGTGCAATTTTGCGTTCGATTTAAATCATTCAAGTGACAACTCTTTTTAGTTAATTGCTAATATTTTCCCGTTGTACCTAACATACACAAGAATGATTGCACTTTTATAATGAAATACTTTCTCCTTTTCTATTTTTTTATAAATGAAAAATTATTTGAAAATACCTTATATTTTTTATTATATGCATCTTTCTTAATTTTAAAATATCATTATATACACAAACTAAAAAAAAAACGTTATTTTCGAAAATTATTTTAACATTGAAAGAAGAAATAGAAAAATCCCTGTTAAGATCTATGTGAATACTTTATGGTAATACTTTTTTTGACCAATCGCGTCGACCAAAAGCGATTTACCAATCGCTGTTTTTCCATTATGTAATGTCATCAAATTTTTATAAAACAATTAACTAATAAAATTCTAATTGATTATTAAAATTCGCAAAATTCAATTGTTTAAGGATCTTTTTTCATTAAATACGCAGTTAAACGCCTCTCCTTATTCCTACGTAGGGAGCGCGTATAAATTAGACGCGTTTAGTGTTTGCCCTCCCACTTTGATCGTGGAGGTGGTAGAAAAGCTTGATCACAATGAAATGGTACAAAAGTGTGAGACGGAGAAAAATAGAAAGATACGAGGAAGAAACCTTATTCGAGTAACGGAGTCTGAGTGCCTGAAAATGCTGACGACACTAGCTCTCTTATCCTTTCGAGAAGTGCCTTTTGCACATAACGAGAAGAGCATTCTCGAAAAGGGATCGAAACGAAGGAATTCACCGGAACACGGAAGGCACTCTTATCATCGAAACTCTTCGTGATTTTTGTTCGTTCTTTGTATAATTGCACATCGAAAAGTGCAAATTGTACGCAATGATATATTATATGACTACATATTCTTATTTAGTTATTATAATTAATTGTGTACAAGCTGCTGCTTTTTAAATTTATTTGTATTACATGAATTAATGAAGAAACTAATGGCGAATTCGGCACACATGTACTGACTCCGCTCTAGTGTTGCTCTGACGTGGTGCAGAATCACTTTAATGCTATGCCAAATTGCACTGTCAGAAACGTCAGTGCAATATTTTTTTGAACTCGTTCAGTTCATTCGGTTGGTCCGAATATAAATTCAGCATTACACTGAGTCAGTTTTCATTTACCAAATACGATAATTTTAACGCACTGAGACAGTGCGCACAAGCCAAATGTGTAGCACTGAAAAAGTTCGCACTCAGTGCGCACTAGTGCGATCTGCCGAATTCGTTATAATAAATAAGTTGTATTCCCCAATAATGTTTTAAGCAATTATTTATATTACTATACATTAATAGATATATCAATGATAAATAACGTAATTATAAAAAGACACACACACACACGCACGCACGCACACACACATATATATAAGAAGTAAGTATAAGTAAACATATTGAATAAGACATAATAAATAAAATGTGATTTCCATTTGAATAATAGTAAAGGATTAAACATATATGATGAAAGAAGAAAGGAAATTCGTAAGACAATGAATTAATTAATGATTAGACGTATTATTAAAGTACGTTGAAATTATTATCTAAATATTTAGAGAACATAAATAGTCTACTTGTTAAGATTTAAAGTGAAAATTGTAGGAGAGCACGTACTTTTTTCTTCGGCGGTCTTTTACAGTGATCGTCATTGTAGTTTCGCGATAACAGTATCTCTAGTGCAAATCTTTTCATCTCAACACTCACGACAACATTACACGTTCGATATAATCTTATCATTTTCCCAACAATGTTTTTCCAAGCGCAAATTTCCGTTCGAGTAACCAATCAACTATCCGGACGCGTCCATTGTGCGCTTTATGACGCTTGCTGATCGGAGTATATGGTATGTATTGTTATTGTTACGATGCGGTTTCATCTCATTCCATTACTTTCCGACCAAGTTTCATTGAATGCTGTGACCTGCTGCGAGAAAAGAAATTCTGCTATTTCTTGAAACTGGCACGTGTGTACGGATATAGGCACTTATTATAGAAAAAGAAAACAGTAATACGCTCGCCCCATCCAACAAATGAATGTAACTAATGCGATTGCGTCTCAAGTACATCTCTTGCTTCGTAGGCATGAGGACAATGCGACAAAAGATGGAGAAAATCTTGCCTGTGACCTAACCTACGACTTGCGACCTCCAACCGCGGCAAAATAATTCACGTCTCTCGCTGTACCATCTTGGGAACAAATACGCGCCATCGTTTTTCGCCGCGTGCTACGTTCTTCTCGCTCAATGGTGCATGAAACTTTCACGGATTGTAGTATATCAAGACCGCGCGGATGAGTCCAGGCGTTTAGAACGATCGTCGAAAATCGCGATGCTTGAGAGAACACACGACAAGAAATCGGTCCTCTAAACTGTACTGTTGTTTCATTTTGCATGTAGATTGTTCACAGTGTTATACGAGAAATTAAGGATGAAACTTTATTCGCAATTTATATATAATGTTTATATTTTTCGTTATCTTGTATTATGTTTAATATCATTTATTCATGTTTAATATCAGTTTAATACGGAATGTGTCATGGATACATCTAGGAAAATGCACAGATGCATTTGTATACGCCAAATGTCTGCAACTTTACACTCTATCCTTGACATAATACAAGAGATAAATGAGAAATGAGACAAACGTGAAATATCATGCAATACTAGATAACAGATGGAAAAACTCAACGTATATATTTATTTATTAATAATAAAAAGATTGTTACATCAACTAGAATTAAATTTATAGTGATAATATATATTAAATCTTTCTTTCTTCTCTTTTACTTTCATTTTCAGTTCATCTCAATTTAAAAAAGTCGTCTGATTTTGAATTTTAAACGAATAGTTTCAAGAAAAAATGTTTCAAATAAAAATTACTTGTCTTTTAATGTATATACGGAAACGATTAATTATATAGATTACCCTCATTTATAAAATTTCAAAGTTAACACATATTTTAGATAGGAGAAATAGAGTGGAATCAATCTTGACATAGAGTTAAAGGCCCTCTAAGACCTAAGAAATATGAGACCAGATTGATTAAAATTGATCGAACAGTTCTCGAGATATTAAACTGTAACGGTCAGCTATCCTAACTTTGTAAAGATTACCAAACTTCTGTTCTTCTTGTAAAGAGATTCATTTCTCTTGATCGACACGCTTTTTATTTTTCACCTACACTTCAATTCCGTTTCTTAGTTGCTACTCATGGCTTTAAGAAACAAATTGTTCGTGTTATTGGACAAATTCGTAAGCGCGATACGCTCTGCTTACAGATGCGGTAATAAAATTTGTCTTCTCTCGCTATTGTCGCATTTTCGATCTTTGCTTCACCTTTCCAACATTCTACACCTTCTTTCTTCTGATTTTCTTGGCGCTCTCTCTTCTTTCTTGCCATTTTACCCGGATCTATCTACGAGTTTTGTCTCGAGAATTTAGCAATACGAAAAGTAAAATTAATTGTTTTTCTTTGCGGCAGTCACGCGATTCCCGGATCTCCGTCTGCACGTTTTGTTTCGCTCTATTCTCTCCGACTGATGTTTTCTCTCGTTTAATCAGAATTAATCGTAACCAATCGCAAAAACAATTTGCGAGCGTATACCTGACGGTCGATTAATTTCAAGGCGCATGAAAAAAAAAGTCGATTGTCATCAGAAACTTTAAAATAGTTTTTAATATTACATTAATATCTTATTGCTAGGACTTACATATTTTATTTTATTTATTGCAACAGTAAAAGGTACATTTGCTAGTTGGTAATACATTTAGTACCTACTAACACTGAGGAACAAAATTTAATTTATTTTATCTTTGGCATGTAGAGTATCATTTCTCGAAGATTTTTGGCCGCTGAATTTGAATCCGTGTTCAGAAAAATGTTATCACATCACGTTTTCGAGCAAAATGGGGTAAAAATGATGATTTTGGTCATATTTAGAATGGTATTGCAATTAAGGAAATTTTGCCAATTTTATCTATACTATTATATCTTAAAGTGCTATCTTTTACCTTCAAAATGAGATTTTTTTCGGCCGAAGTAATATTTTTCGCAATATATATATATAAATTTAATTACAGTTTTTTCAGCATATTAACATCTTTGAAATATGATGCCTGTTTGAGCATCGGAATTATTAGAAATTAATTTAATTCGCGAGATTACTACAGTGGTTTAATTACGTTTATATAGTCCGGAAATTTTTCGGCGCGCAGTTTATTAGACTCCAAGTATGGTCTGTCAAGTACATATATAGCATATTTAGTGATTCAAGATTGAATTATTTAAGCATTTAAGATCTAGTTTCGACCGATATAGGGTTCTAGTTTATCAATTGAGATTTTCAAATCCACGTAACTTGATCATAAAAAATCGTACAGAAATAAAAAAAAATCTCATTTTAAAGGTAAAAGATAGCACTAAGATAGTGTACATAAAATTGGCAAAATAAAATTTCCTTAACGATAATATCATTATAAAAGTGACCAAAATCGTCAATATTCGCCTATATTATCCCAATTTTCTCAGAAATGTGACGTGATAGGCAAATTCTGAGGACAGTATCATTTTCAGCGTCAAAAAATACTTCAGAAATTTGATATTTTGCAAGTCAAAGACAAAATCAGTGTTCCACAGCGTAAATTGGTAAAATTTATTATGAAGCAGAAGCGAAACAAATAACATTGTAATTGTCTGCTTGAAAAGTCGATCGTATATCGAGTCGTCTCTGTATTATCCTATCCTGAAACTTGCAGCAACATTGCTGCAACGTTTGCAACATTGCTAGAACATTATAATAGTGTTGCAATATTGCTAGAATAATAATCTGTGTTGTATGGGATAAATCCAATTCCGTGCATTTTATTTGTATAAAAAATTCCGCTATCATGAATATCTATTTGTTTTATGAACTTAGCGTTTACATTTCTCATAATATGTTACAAAGAAATCTTTCTCAAAAGATAGCAATTGTCATAGAGCTACAACTGATACTCTTACATATATTTTAATCTAATAAGTACACCGAGGTCATCTCGATATGCTGTTGTTCATTAGTGATTCTTGTCGTGAGCTGGAGATTTTGTTCCTTTCTATTCACTATTTCGGTCTCTAAAAACTAGGAAGTAGGAAGATATCGGTTCTTTTATTCTTCTGTTTTATTTTACCCCATAATACCAATCGCGATAGAACGGAATTCATTGCGCTCACAGCGATTTGTGGAATTGCTCAAGCAGACTCTCTACCGACGGTCCTAAGATCTGGAGACACGGTAGTCTCTCGACTACCCTACTTAAGCCAAGCGCAGCGATACTGTCTCCTTTACGCGAGTTACGCCGAATCGAGATTACCGGATCTCAATAATGGCTATCTCGATCGAGTTCTAAGTGTGCTCAATCGATTGCATCCACTCAGAATATATAATGAAAGTGTTTTTATTTTTGCTCTACGTGCCTTACGAACGAAGATATTGCGACGCAAAATCCAGATCTGTAATTTTTCACATACAGATTCAGATACGTCGTCATTGTCGCCGCTAAAGAGTAGGGGAAATGTCCTTTTGGCATTTTTGGCGCAAGAGGCAAATGTGGCGCTAGCAATACATACATGGTCAGCGAGCGTTGCGACGATTCTGCACTATTCTGCACATTTTACACATTCTACACTCTGCAGAGATTATAAGTGAGGTTACGGTCATACGATCGCGGAGGAATTAATCAGTGCAATTGTAGATAATAATATAAATACTCCGGTTATTTGATTGATTGATAAAATATCAACCGACGCGTTTTCGCGTGAAAGTAAAAAAATAAAGGTTTGACAAGAAAGAAGCGTCGCTCTGGATCGTTAACTAAGATTTAGTCGTTGAAGTTGCCGACTATTCAGGTTAGGAAGTCTGTCATAGCTACGAAATACTGCGATGCAAGCATATACTGCGGACACTACAGACAAAATTTTCATTTCTCTTATAAAAAGACGTCGAATTCAATATTGTCTGCCAAGGATACTTCAAACTACTTTCCTCTACTAATGTTTTCATACTTTTGTACTTCTAAAAGTATTCTTTCTTATTTAAATTATATAAAATTATTTAGTTCGAATGAGATAACGAAGAAATTGCTTCCTTACATACATGATGAGAATGTTGAGATTTGGATGAATATTGTCATTAGTAATCGAGCAATTATTAAATAATGGGATTGCTATATGGATTTGTTAGTGGCAATTACATCAAGTTATTAAATATGTAAGTTATGTTGGATTGATATATTGTGATTTAATACACCAATTAAATTATAAGACTGCCAATTACGGTCAAAGTTAGACGTTTAGAGATCAAAATTCATACGGATTTCTGTTATAATCTTTATAAATATAGTGGACATTATTTCTGTTGTTTGTTGTCTTAAATTACAGGCAATGAAAAGAAAGGAAAAAGAAAGTGGCTAATTAGGTATTTTCTGCTTAATCCGTAACAAATTGATCGCACTGATATTGGTGATGAGATGTTTTGTGCTGTGGACTTGTACATCTACAACCTTTTGGGATCAACAATTATTTACATCGCTAGTGTGACGAAGAACAGAAAAGAAAGATCTGTATTAAATCTCAACATTTTCATCATGTACATAAGGAAGCCACTTCTCGTTCAAATTAAATAATTTTATATGATTTGAAAGAGAAAGAGTAAGAGTTAACGCGTGTTTGTTGCATAAAAAGAAAAAATACTAGATTTACATTACATTAAATGTGTATAGATATAATGATATTTCCGTAAGATTTATTTCCTAAATTTACATTTTAAATTCACATTAAATGCATAAGAATTTAATATTAGAAATCGAATTTACGAATATTATGATACGTTTACATGTTTAATATAACGTCAATAGTATTTGTTAATACAAAATGCATGATATCAGTACAAACTTACCTTTTTAAAAAAAGGTAAAAAAAGGCGATAAGAATATGCTTCTCGAATAGAACTTAAGTAATACGTATCTTTTTATCTTAACTAACCAATTTAAATTCTATTAAATTAAAAAGTAAAATCCATGTGGTACTATCATTGTTATTTACTTATTAACTCTAATTATATGTATCATTTATATAAAAGATTTGATATCAACAATTGGCGCCAAGTTAAATCCCATACCAAATTAAATAAATAATATTAATTCTGATATGTATCATTCACACTTTGTATTCCTATTAAAGGATCTTCCTATTCCGATCCAAATGACTTTTAATTCTTCTTACCATATATGAAATTTTTATATTGCAATTCATTCAAACACATTTTCCTTTCCAACCAAAGTAGTAGTTACAAAATTTTATCATTCGTATCTGTAAGAGATTACCTTTTTAAAAAAAGATAAAAAAGGCGCTCTCTCTCTCTCTCTCTCTCTCTCTAAGAGCATATATGTGCTTCTCGAATAGAACCTAAGTGATACATATCTTTTTATTATTCTAATTCAAGTAGTAGCAGTTTTAATTCTTTTTCAAAAATATTCTTATTGAAGGTCCTCTTATTTCAACCCAAGTAATGGCAGTTTTAATTCTCTGTAAAAAATTATTACTTCTCGAAAAAAAAACTATGCTTAACGCCGTTTTTATCTTTTTTTAAAAAGGTAATCTTTTACAGATACGAATGATAAAATTTTGTTCCCATTATCTTGAAAGTATAACTTTATCATCCACAAAGCCTACACCGTCATCGACTAAATCCTGTGGTTTTCTTACGTGACCGGCATCGGTCATTGATCGTGCGAATCTGATCTTTTCCTTTCTTTTACCATTTTCTCGTTTTTTTCTTCTCGTATTCAAGAAATTTTATTCTTCTTTCGCCGAGAATATATCGGGATAATCTTACATTTCAAAAGAGTCTCATTCATTACTTAAATTATTGTTAATTAGTTAAAGATTAATCTCGATCTGCTAAAACCGATATGTTTTTTTCATTTAAATGAAGTCCTAGTTACATTATATCTTTATAGTTATAGAAAATTTTAATTTATCTTATAATATTCAGCAGTAAGAACGACACTGATAAATAATATTGACAGATTGTTCAATGTCTCGTATAATCTACGTTTCTCGTATAATTCTTTCTTATTGAAATTAATACATCACACTTTTAATATAATTTTAAAAAACAAGACGAGAATTTATGATCTACGTCAGTTGTGGCTGTCTGCACGGTCAAAAGATTTCCAACTGCAGATGGCGAATGTCGGCACGCCATGTTCGAGCAATAAACTCCATTGCGGCGCTATAACAGCGTCGGACTTTCGTGGAAATTTTAATTCAATTAGGAACATTGTGGTCGAGGGTTAAGGCGAAAGTCGGTATTTAACATGGAATTTAGTTAAGGAGTTTCCTTTAACTCGGTTACAGTTTTCAAGCAGACGCTCGGCGGCGTACTTACTGTTCGCGACATCTTGCACAAAGATGCCCGAAAGTGCGCATACGCAGAGAACCCTGAAGAGGAATGATATTAATATCACATAATATAGATTATCGCAGTCTTCGTAACTTTAATGAACAAAAATTGTGTCTTTCATAAATTAGCAATATTTAAAAATTAAAAGCTGTTATTTTATAATTCTTGAAATATTTGGAAAATAATTTTGTTTTATTTTCTATCTTTTTATTCTATTTTTGTCGTTTCTGTTGCGGATGTATAGAGAAAGTCACTCCATATACTGTTTATATTTTCTAAAATAATTTATTACTTTTTTGAAAGAGAAGACTCGGCCTCTTTACACGATGAGACGATTCTACATAAGACTTGGCTTGTTACAGAAAATACTAAATAAGATACGACTCGTTTACTCCAGTTCATGCAAGACTCGGCTCGCAGTTAGTTGTTTTTTCACCTCGTTACAGATCACTATCATTTCGCTTCTCTCTCTCTCTGAAAAGATTCTGACCAGTTCTGATCGTGAGCCCTGACGTGATTTCGGACGCGAGTCGTTGATAGGTCGAACGCTGTACGCGGTTATCGCTCGGTGAAGCGTAGTGGGCCCACCATGTTTACTCGTTTTTCGTCATATCAGTTTCTGCATAGAAAATTTTTTGGAGTCTAATTGGGATCTGACTCGATTTCCCCCCAAAATCGTGGATTCTAGTTGGGAAATTTATGAAGATTCCAATCAGAAATGTAATGTTTTCTAACGCGATTCTAAATAGAAAATCCAAACAGATCCCAATTTGAAAATCTAAACAGATCAATATCTATAAACAGATTAAATGAAATTATTTTCATTATAAATTATTATTAATATTATTTATTACTATTTAACAATCAGCGTTATTTAACACTTATAATAGTAACATTTAAATAATAATTCTAAAAGAATTTTTTTTAAGATATAAATTTTTTCATGCTACTACTTATACTAATTATAGAATTTATAAAATTAATATTTGCTCAATATTGATAACACAATATTAATATATATGTTATGAATAACACAATATTGATTGAGTTGGTCACACAATATTATAAATTATATGTTATAAACTGATAGAAATCTATAGAATTGAAGTTTGTGTCACATCACATTATCTGGAGACACGGTAGTGTCTCGGCGCTAAGCCAAGCGCAGCGACACTGCCGTGCTAATTACCACGGTAACTATCATAAATCGAATTCTTATGTACTCTATTTCGATTCTAAGCATAAAATCCATATTTGGGATAAAAATAGATTTCCCAATTGGACGCGATATACCAATTTGGAATAAAATTGGGCATTCTGATTGTAATCTATGCTGTAATTGGGAAGATCTTGGAAAATTTCTATGCGGGTTTCTATATGACGTGGATATTATGCTATTAATATTGAGTAATATTCAAAATATATTTACAACAATTTTTATAATTAATATAATGTATGAAATTGTACTTTTTTATAAAAGATTATTTATCTTAGGTTTTAATTACAAATCATAAACTATATCATAAACTATCATTAACTATAAAAATACCATTTTTGTACACATCGAGAATAATTAAGTTGATTTTATATTTTTCAAAGTTTATTCTGAACAGCAATCTGATGTATTATATCGGATTGTTATGTGCGACTTAGTGCAAGCATAGATCATAAATGAGAGCATCAGAAGATTAAAGCAAGACAGATATAATGCGGAGGAGAAATCAAAGGACATCCGTAACAATTTAGGATGAAGAACACGAAACAGTAGAAGGTAGATCGATAGAGAGTTGGATATATGTCCATACACACACATATATACGTATACAATATATATATATATATGTATACAATATACATTGTAGCATCGAGAGATTCAAGAGTGATTAGTTACGTTAGGTAACGCGAATCCGGTCTCAATGGCCTTGATCCTGCTCCTCTATCGTAATTTAAACTTGCAGACTATCAGAAATGCATTGCATATGGAATCATGTCCGCAGTCGAGTTTGTCGCAATAAAAGGATTTATAGGACAGTAACGCTTGTAGAACAGGAATAGAAACGATTCGCGTCTTTGAATTCTATATGGCGTGTGTGATAACGTAATATATTACGTTACGGCAAAACATTTCGCAATCTTTGCCTGTGTATGTCACACAAATATGTTTTTTATTAAAACAATTTACATAAGAACTAAATCAAGTGAGTTAAAATTCGGTTTCCTATAAAATTTGTCGTACCTGAGAAAAATCATTATTTCTGTTTAATTCGGAACATAATTTATAAAATTTGTTAATCTCTACTTAATTCGTGCGGTACAAATTTATTCCGTAAACTCAGAAGATTTTAAAAACTAAACGAAATTACAAAATCAGAATAACTGCTAAACTGATGAACTCGTCGTTTATCGATAACATAAAAACATGTGAGTTCTACTAATGATAAAAGCGTTCATTAATTAACGATTTGATGTACACAATGAAAGACTTTAAGTGCGTGAATGAATCGTTGCTCGATTTATTATGTGCATCGTAAATCTTGAGGTATCCATAAATAAAATTTATTGACATTAAAGCAGCGATAAGTTCATAGCTCTCTTTGGAAAAAGTTTTTATAGTAGGTGACTCGAAATCGTTGAAAATATAGGTAGTTAAGCCTGTAAGTATATTGAAAAAAGATATTATTCGCAATTGATTTAAAAATAAAACTATTTGTATGTGTAATTTATTTAAAACAATATACTCTAAACAAGAATAAAAACATAAAGTATATACAGAATTTTTAAAAAATTTATCATCTTTGAGATATCATAAAAAATTGCACATATATATATTAGTAGTTAAATTAAGAATTATTATATTTATAGGTATATTGAGTGCGTATATTCTAATATATACAGTATATTTTATATTCACTACTTGTAGAATACGGCTTAATAATAAAATTACCTTCGTGATACGTCTATGAATGAGTGATCGTGCCATTCGCTTACTCTCTCATTGACATGCCAGATTTCCCGCGTGAATCGCAATGATAAGTACAATGATAAGCTTTTGTTTTATTATCGTATCGTGAGCACAAATAGATATTTAAAGACGCAAAACGAAATTTTTCTCACGCCTCGCTATTTCTGCGTTGCTGTCGATCACGTTCACATCAATGAATGAAACAAAATCTCTTTTTAAAAAACCTCGCTATAAAACGGCTCGGTCGCTCGACTATTTCACTAACAACGAAACGTGGCTTTGGCCGAATAGTATTTCCAACTTTTATCTTCTACAAAGGATGGAGCACGATCGGACGATATTTCGCATATTAACTGGATTGCGAAACGCATTGCGGCATTTAATCCTTTAACATAGTATTTGTACGCAATATATATTGTAGATATGTACCACATTTACTCTAACTAATGGAATTAATTCTAAATGTATATAGTACAACTAAAATATTCAATATCAAAAGCCGTAATAAATTCTTATCTTACAGATCTAATTATAATGTAATATATACGTAAAATATATACATATATGTAACGATTCAACTTTAACTAATCGCCTAAAAATCTGATTGATCTCAAGAATAATTTTTATCTATAGATTTTACAATCGAAATATAATTGGCAAAATTAAATCTTATTATATCTAAGCTAAAAACCCGAACAGCACAATTCATTGGCGAAACATTGCATTGGTTAAACGTTGGCATACATTGGAGATATGTTAGGCCAATGTTGCGTCGATAAATTGTGTCACTGGGAAAGAAACGAAATAAATCTTAATTTCTACATATAAAATGCAAAATCCAAGCCTATAACACGTTATATACAATACATAAACTCAATATAAAACATTCTATTGTAGTACGGAAGCATAAATTCCCCAGAAAAACGTTTGTTTCACGAGCAATGCACAAATTTCTCTTGCCCACTGCGACGTTTGTCTTTTACGGAGACTGGAGTTACCATGTTGTCAGATGTGTGCTTGAAGATATACTTTCTCAGCGGCTTTATGAAAATTCCTCTTCCAAAAAAATTCATATGTTCTGAAAATATATCATCAGTTTGTGGTTTTCAAAATAAATAATACAATTAATACTAAATAAAACAAATACTTATTTTTCTTTTATTTTTATTATTATAATTCTGTTTATTTTTTATTATTAATTACCGATTTCTACTTCAATAAGTTCTACTGTTATAGCAAGGTTTTCTTTAAATCGAATTTCTTGAAAAATTCCTTAATTAATAAAATCTTCCAATAATTTTTCCCTTTATAACGTAATCACTTTCATAAAGAATTTAAATTGTTTGATGGAATATTTTCAATCTAACAATCTTGAACAAATGTGCTGCATGTTAAGAAATAATTGCTTTTTATGAAAAAGCAAATTTCAGAAACTTTGATAGTTACTTCCCCAGAGTTATCTTTTCGTCACCGATATATTTCTTCGAGCATAAAGGCTGCTCTCGCGATACCGGGTGTCCAGAACCAGACGATGTGTACGATCCTGAACGGACAATAGCCTTAGAATTGTAGATTTATGGGAAAACTTCCTCTCCGACTGTGAGGACCACCACCCCGTTTCCTTCAGTTGGCGGAACTCGTCGCAAAGAAATATTATTATCGAAGCATTGCCTGCGAATATGCTGAAACGTGCTTCCACTTCCGATCACGCATGTTATCATAACAATGCATGCAGCGTTATACCACGGACATTTATTATTAGTGAAACAGCCCCAGTACGAAGAGGCCCTTTCTCTTATGTGAGAGACAGAGAGAGAGAGAGAGAGGGAGAGAGAGAGAGAGAGAGAATGAGAGAGAGTCAGATTAAATTCAGCCATTCGTAATAAATAGCCTAGTTAAATACGCGCATTGGAAAAATTATTAAATGCGAAACTCCAGATTATCACGGAATCCTCTTTGCGTTTATTTCATTTATCGAATAAAAGGAAATCGTATATAAAATAATGGCTATTATTAATATATAAAACACGATACAAATAGTAGCGAACATAAAAGCATTATTTAATGTTGTTCTTCGTAAGCTTTCATTTTTTTAATCGATTATGCAAGAGTATACGAACATGAAAAAGATGTGTCTCGATAAACGATGACGACTAATCACAAATATTTATTAATTGAAATTAAAAAAGTTCGTTTTTTAATTACACATTTAAAATTAAAAGCGAAACTTTTATTTTAACAATAACGTCATTCCGTTTCTGCTTGTCATTAATTTCGTATGTCACGAAATACAACGTCGTGATTTTCAACGTAACTTTCCCCTATTTGTATAACAAGCAATTTTTATCGTACAAAAGATCTTATCAAGAAATATTCTACAAAATATGCAAAAAATTACATTGAAAGCAGCGATATTAAATCGATAATGTATATTAAACTCATACAATGATACATCTCATCGTGATTGAAATATTTTATGCTTTACTATTTTACCATCACGTCGCGCATAAATTTTTCTTAAAGCAAAAATTAACATCGAAAAGTCACTAAAGGTTTGTTCTTAAATCTTGAGATATTCTTAAGTGTACAAAAAATAAAGAAGGTTTATTTATAACTGTAATTATTTTAGGTATAAAATATAACATTTTTAATTTAACATTCTGTTAAAAGTTGAAAACTGATTAATTCAAGACATTACAAGTTCTTCCAATCGTTAGAAGTGAGAAAGAGAAACGTGTTTTGAATTTCAAATTGGCAAACTGTAAGTTATATTATTATTTGTATTATTTATAAATAATATAATATAATATCACGAATGTCATTCTATTTAACATAAAAAAAAGGATTTAAATAATTGCTACATGTGTATCTGTAATAATTATATATGAAACTTTATGTAAACCGTAGGATAAAACGTCGAAAGAATTGTTAAATAGTGTACATTTGAAAACAACATAGTTTCTAAGAGAACTTGAAATATGCCTCTATCTCAACATTCCTCAACACTTTGTACGATCTCGTACAATACTTTTTTCCTCTACATTTAGAATATTTCCGTCTGCGCACGTCGGTACGCCAACTCTAATACGAAAATTTATCATAAAACACTAATAACGTAATATACTCAATAAATTTTAGAATCCGCTAAAAAGGGGATGATAATCGTTTTTTAATAAGTAATAAAAGGTTTTTAGCATGAGCATGCGCGTTCACTTTACGACCGGAAGAGGAATAGGGATTAAAATAACGCCAACGCGCGTAATAAGCGCGTGGACATGAAGAGGAATTAATATCGCTGCGCCGCTTCTAATTACATCTAGAGCACTCGATTCTCTGATACGCATAATACGTAAACATGCATATGTATCATTTCAATTGACGGCGTTTTTGATCTCGTTTATAACGGATGCATGAGAACTATTAATAACACTCTTGACGTCTATTAATGGTGACATTGTAGCGACGGTAACAACGGCAACAACGGTCGATAACTTTTTAATGAAAAGCAAATACTTAACTGAATAATAAGCTACTTTCGATAAATCCATCGATATTTTTATTCCCGTGCGTGTATTGTAATTGTAAGTACACACACGTGCAATAAAAATAACGAATAAAAATTTATTAGGCTCTCTTTACGACATAATAAACGAATCATAACGCGTTAATATCGTAATTCGCTTAATTTGAAGGTCAATATTTTTATGGTCTTCGTTCAGTCCAACGATTATTTTGCCGTAACGATGTATCGGAAATGCGTTATCAACGACGGATAAGGGCTCGTTCAGAAGAGGAGAAGTCCATTCCACTTTGATAGCCATCGAGTGGCTTTAGTTCGCGGTAGTTTATGAATCACAAAGCGATTTCAATGACGTGACCGCCATACTGCACGATATTTCGTCATAAAAACAAACAGTCGTCTGATACGCTCGATGAATCGCTGGCTTGTGTTAGTTACTTGGTAGCGAATAATAATCGGCCTCTAGCAAGTACGAAAATACTTATTTCAAAAGAACGGTTGAGCAATGAAGGATCGCACCCACAACAACTACCCGTGCCCTTCATAAATTTTACGAAACAAGACTCGAGGAGAGGATTTATTATGCATCGTCATAACACTTCAGGTAAACGCGTACTTATGACGCCGCACGTTTACTACAAGTTTGAGAAAATTAAACGCAGGCGGAGAATAAGGGTGCAGCGTGCAGCTATCTTGTTGTGTATATCAAATTTTTATATCTCTGATTTATAATCTGTCTCGTCGATAGAACGAATTATAATAGTCCACGAGGAAATTAAATTTTTCAGAGAAAATATAATTATATCTTTTTTAATGAAAGAAAAACGCAGGATTTTCAGGATAAATGGAGACAATTGAATATCAAAACATATAGGCACACGCACGTACGCACGCACGCACGCACGCACACGTTCTCGGAAATATAGGTCTGTTTATTCCTACACTAGAACTCTCTTCCTCGTTTTTGTCAAATAGTAAATATATAAACATATATATATATATATATATATACTTATCTCACTTTAAATTCCGTGTACACTAGTTCAGCCACAAAAAGTGGATCCTATGTCTACATTTTGTCAAATCTAATTTATAATTTTATTTTCATTGCTAAGCGATAATTAGAAGAATATGATAAAGCGAATGTAAGAAGCAATACTTAATGGTACGCACGCGCATCATAAGTAGGGGAGACCGGGGATAGTTGATACATGGAGCATATCGTTACACTTAAAACTTAAAATTGCTGCAAAACACAACAAACGATAATATTACATAAAAAATATAGTATTTCCGTAAAAACATTACGGTCATGCTGCAATAAGTTATTTCAGACTGAATAGCATATTTTCAGAAATACAAAATATTTTCGATATTTCATAGCCAAAAGTAAAATAAATCAGTGATATATTAAATGTTATATTTTTCAATATGTGCCTAGATCTGTGCCTATGTTTTCAACGTAACCTATTGTAAGCGTAATAGCACACACACACACACACACACACAGCAACCAAATGATAATCTTATATAAATTTATATTTTTATTTCTGTGATGTTTAGGTATATCATAAACGTTATTATGTTATATACATAAATATCATTTTAAAATTATTAATGAAGTATATATATTCCTTTTTATTTCATTTAATTAAATGTGTAATATTTTGAAATCTGGATATGTAACAAGTGAACCCAGTATGGTAACTGTAACATCCGACCCCGCATATGGGGTTAGTTGTTACAAGGTGCATGATCTTATATTTTTTATTAATACTAGAAAGTTAATCATATTATTAAATTATAAAAATAATTTTTATGTAATGTAAGCATGTGGCTATTGTAAAATGACCTTACGGTTTAGATTCTATTTATTAGTTACATACAAAAAAAATTCCTTAAAAAAAACTGTATCAACTCTATCCCCGATCTCCCCTATATATCGCATTTTATTGTAGGCACATGTTAGATCGTATAAAATGTTAGACATTCATTCGTTATTCGTGCTCGATCGGGTAGCGTGCATCGGTTCCCGATGGGATCGTTTTCTCGATCTTTAAACATCGTTTGCCCATGAGAAACGACCCATAAAGCGTCGTTGCACGGATAGCACGTTTTCAACGTGCCTTTTGTGGTTTGTGTGCTTTCCGCACTCTGATATTTCTGGATCGGATATAATCGCAGCTTCGAAATACACACGAAAATGTTGCCTAACTCTATAGAGGCAAGAGCAGCAGATGTATTTTAAATGTTTCTTATGTAAATATAGTTCGTGAAGTAAGTTATGCTTGTGGGAAAGTACAGGGCTCAACCGTTATTCTCGTCTGCAAGAAATTCAACGCAAGTTGGATGGATTTATTAGAGAGAAGGATTCTGCAAAAGATAAAGAAAAAGAGAGAGGGGGAGAATTCCATTTTAATAAGTTTACCTAATATCTTTGATAAATTCTTGGTAAAAATTCTTTTTCTCTCTCTTCTTATTTAATTGAAGAAAGTAATAGAAGAAGATATAAACAGTAAATTAAATAATTATTGATATCGTATCTCTTTTCTATCTCAAAGCAGATTTTTTTCTTGGAATTGTTCTTTTCAAAGCATAACGCTTAACATATACATATATTCATCTTTGCAGAATTAAATTATCCTTATCTTGATTAATGATAATGATGATTCATTATCGAAAGCTCCGGCTTTATATTTATTACGCACATTATGTTTTAGTTAATGTTATTTGATTTTAAAATTAACTGCTACTTCCCTTGTCTAATAATTGATAACGTTATACGTTGAGAACGCATCCAATATTATATTAGTATTCATAATGCTCACACACTTGCATGCGTGTCGCAATGTTATTTATAGATTTATCCAAATTTCCAAACACTGGCAACATTGCTGAATATATTGTATATAGATATATTGTAAATTATAGTATCGTCAATTAACAAATATAGGTATATATATGTACAAATATATACATCATGCAATATGTGCATAATATAAATAACTAATATTGTCAAACAATGCTATTTCTGTCTACGAAATATATGCGTTGTTCTTTGTCACGCTTTCCTGATTTTTATATATTTAAAAACCTTTAAATTTATATATTCTTAATCATGTAAAATTCGTAACAACAAAAATTTGCCTTTATTGTACCCATTTTAATTTTCGAGGGAGCGAAAGCTAATGTGAGCATGTTGTCATATCTTTTACTCTCTTGGCGAAAGATAAAACAATTTTACTTTTAAATGCAATATAAAATGCAAAGAGTACAAATAATCGATAAATTATGCTTTGCAATATACAATAACAGTTGTTAATAATCATGAATGTTTATAAAGAGACAAAGCATTCGTGGTTTGCAAGATATTTATTTAAGGAAGGAAAATGGAGACGTTTATTAAAATTATTAGACAAGAGAATTAGCAGTAAATTGTAAAATCAAATGATAATATTAATTGTGAAAACGTGATGAATACAGTGTAATAAATATAAAGCCGGAGCTTTCGGCGATGAATTATTAGTCAAGATAAAGATAATCGAAATTATTGTTTTAATAGAACTTTTGTATGTGTGAGTTTACATGATTATAATATATATTTATTTATAGTATTTTAAAAAATAGTTTATAAGAAAGTTTTTCAAAAGTAATTATTCGTAATCGATTGTCTTTTTATGTTTCAGGTAAGCTCCATCTTGATTTCTGAGAGTAAAGACGTACTACAACGAGTGAGTGCATAATAAAGAAAATATTCTGTGTTAATTTTTATTTTACAAGTGCGTAAAACAATCAAGTAAAACATAAGATATTAAACTTCAAAAAATACTTCAAAATATACTTTACGGGAGACAACCGCGTCTCCTGATTTATATGTGTATATATTTGCTTGTAAATATGAACAATATTTCATAAATCTCAAAATCAAAGCATATTAGGTAAGAGGTATACGCGAAAAATCTTTTTTTAAAAAATAAATTCATGCATTCGTTCATATTGATTTCTATAGCCGGAACAATCTCCATTATTTCATATTTTTTATTTCAAAGATTCACATGTCCTTGCTTATACGGTCTCGTGTTTCGTCCAGAGGTTCCTTTATTTCCCGTTTAGATAGGATGCGAATGGAGTAAGTGGATCGATCTCGTTACACGTTGCCAGGTTCGCCTCGTCATTCCGCCGTCACGGCCGTGCGTTTTGTCGAGACAAGTGTCTCCGGGAACGTGACTGGACGACAGAAGGAAATGTCCAGGAAATAAAGCTAGCGCGATGGAACAAAAACAAGTCCAACCTATCTCTCGTCGATGCCATTGTCGCTATCCGCTATCGCCATCATCATTGTTGTTGTCATTGTCACTGTCGTTGTTCTTGTTGATGGCCTTGTTGTCGTTGTCGTTGCCGTTGCTGTTGTCATTATCATTATCATCGTCGTATTCATCCTCGTTATTATCATTGTTGCCATCTCTATCGTTGCCTTAGTCGTTGTGTTATCATAGTTGTTATCAGTGTTGTCGTCTTCGTCCGTCATCATTATTTTTTATTATTACACCCCCAGAGAAAGGTTTCTTCAATTCAAAGAAATGTTTTTTTGCTATACGGTTAAAGAAAAAATTTCTTTGATTTGAACGTAGGTAATTCTTTTGATTTAAATATTATTTTTCGAAATCAAATTAAAAAATTTATTTGATTTAAAGAAATTATGTTCAAATCAAAGAAACGATGTTGAAATCAAAGAAATTTTTTTCTTTAAACGTATAGCAAAAAAACATTTCTTTGAATCGAAGAAACCTTTCTCTGGAGGTGTACTATTAATCTTGAAAAAAATCGTGCGAACAAATAGATTTGAATTATTAGCTAAATAAATTTAACTAATAATTCAATTTAGTATTTTAAATAAAGATTAATAAATATTTTTTTATTGTAAACACTTTTATACATATATGTATACTTATTTTATATATTTTCATGTTTTGTTTGTTTTTCCATTTATACGCATACCCAAAAGCAACACAATTGACAATATTTCACGAACAACTGCTGGAAAAGATCATATCTTATATTGTATATTATTGAATTTGTCATAACATCCCTTATAAAACTGTAATAAAATAGATATATTATATTCCATTAAAGAAAAATAAAACTTTTATTGAAACATTTAAAAAGATAAAATTCTCGTTTAAATCATTATACAGATCTTTTTAAACAGAATAACTTTTATTCGACAAATTTTTTATAATTCTATTATTTTAAATAATAACTGAATATGTACACTTAAACTAAACACCTGTGGTTGTATATGTAATAATTCACGACTATTAGTACAATGTTTATCGTATTTATAATTATAATTTACTTAGTTATAGTTTACAGTTTATAGTTCATTAAATGAATAAATGTAGGTATATTTTCTTCAAAATTCTCACAATGCTTTAATATAACAAAAATTTCAGATTTTTAAAATCGAAATGCAATCAAAAATGATTTGATGAAGTAATTGAGATAGCTGAAGTGGAAAGAAATAATTAACAAACCAATTTGTTTCGATTAGAATTGAATTGTGATTCTTCTTCTATGAGTTTTCTTTGAATTTTTCATATTGCTTCCTATTAGACATTTCAAAAAAATGCAAAATACTATAATATTTATACTATTTTCAAAATTATTCTTCTTTTTTTTACAATATTTATTTGTTGCGATTATTGAATAGCAATAAATAATATTTATTTGTTGTATTTTTATATTTCATACACACACAATCATGATGTTTAATTTTATATTAAACATAAAATCCGATACATTAATCTCTCATCACAAAATTTACTAAACATTTTTTTATATGACGTATAAAAGTATCATATATCAGTGTACAGATGCAAATTCGAGGTCGTGAAAACATCGTTTACCGTAATATCCTGAGAACTTTTGTAACGAACTCTGTGCTTACCTTAACTGGACAAGTTGTCTCGACATTTGCTTAACTGTTTGCTTATGCTACAGAACAATGAATGTTCAGACAGATAACTGGAGACGCAATATATAACTTGGATCCCTTTGTCGTTTTGCATGAAAAGAGAGTAAGAATAGAACATCATGCAGCAAAATGAAGTGATACAAATCAAATATGAACAATTACATGTAACTTCTTACATAAAATAAAACGCAATCACTAATCTCATATAATTGACAAGTGATTATATCTATGTTTTGAATGAATTTTTCTTATGTTTAATTCATATTGAACATTTTATGCATGTAATTAATTTTATGTTTAATTTTACTTTTATATGCAATAAAACGTACTTAAGCTCTACATTTATCACGATAAATTTGTGTGTGTGTGTGTATAGATAAGACTGTATGCTGGTGACACATTGTAAATTGGGTCATTAATTGTAAGTGATAGAACATATCATCGATGTGCATGATTCGACAACTCTACTGAATACTTATGGTTTTAATGTTTGCCATTTCAAATAAATTGAAGAATGTGTGTGAACAGGAATTAGACAGCACTTCACAATGAATGTAACAAACTATGATCTCCCGTATGCAGGAAAACCCGTATACACGAAAAAAGCTAGTCGATAAAATCGCAGATATCGCGCAACGAAACGAGACACGTGTTTTTTATTCTGCGACGAATCGTTTTACTCGCTCTCAGGAAATTTACCGTAGATCGTTTTTTCAATAATGTTAAGAGAAATATAAGAGGGTAGGAATGGCTGCAGGGTTTGCAACGAATCGTTGTACCGGCAGCGAGACTGCGCTCAAGAATTCATAAATTTTTCCAAAGCCTTTTAGGAGAACATGCTCGTAACTCTACTAAGAGATCATGCCGGTTTTACGGAGTAAAGCAAAATTTGCAAATTGATTAAATCATCAAACGAACTGTTGCCAAATGCGAATTATTGACTTTATTTACTTTTTCGGTTTTTTTTAAACGGTATTTATATATTTTTTTGTTTGTGTATATTTCTATTTTAAATTGATCAGTCCAAAGAGTTCACTTTTTTTCATTACGGAACAATGCTCTCATGTCGTAAAATAATATAATGGACAGAAAAATGAGATAAACTTTGGATTAAAGATAAGAAAATCTGATCTGAAGAGTATTTTGGTTTTTTTTTTCTCCTGCAGCAAAGATAGGTCAACGCCGAATGAATCTTTTCATTCCTCGAGCATAGTGATGTAGCGAAACCACACAAGAAGCTGCAATGTACGAAGCTCGCGACTTCAGAAGCACTTTTTCTTTATCGTGAATATTTCAGGAGTTTCACTCGTTGTGGTGCTTTTTCGCAGGATACCGAAAGAGCACGATGGTGCACGTCGGAGCGGAATATGCCAGATGTTCGTTCAACGTCAAAGCAGCGAAAGAGTCCTTGACCCTCCCCGTACTGTAGCCTCGTCGGCTTTGATTTTTTATTGCATCGGCTTTGATTTTACTCTTCGCGTATCCGCGTACAGAGATCGGACTTTTCGAGCGCTTTGCCTCTGACTTACAGCAAGTATCCTTCCTTACCCTCCGTGTAAGCTTCGCAAGGCTTTATTTGGAAGGCGGATGATCCTGTTCAAGAGTCGAAGATTACTTTTGGATAGAATATGAGCTTTTACTTATAAAATTGAAAATAAAAGAAGTAAATAGAAAAAGAATATAATTAAATTTCAACACTTGTTTTAGATAAACAAATAAAACTTATAAGAAAAATCTTCCTTTTGCAAATTAAAATAAAAATATTAAACTATAACATATATGTATATTAGTTAAAATACTTCGAAATCAATATAATCTTAACAATTAAAAAGAAATGATATATATTAAAAATATATTTTATTACATTTATAAAACAGCCTCCATTCTTGAATATTAAAAAGTAAATTAAAAAGAATTGAGAGAAATTAATTTTCGATTTATCTTCTAAGATTTATTGATTTTATTTACTAAATAATTAAATCTGCAAAGTTTTTTCAGATAAAGAAAAAAAATAATATTGTTACATGAAGAAGTGCTAACCTACATAATTTTCAATAAAATGGTATATTCTATTAATAATAAGTGCTACGATCTCCCTTATCATATTACACTCGGTAATAAACTAGACGACTGAATGTCACGAGTGACTTAAGGAAACGTCAAGTAACTCACTCCCCTTAATACGATCTACTACTATCAGAGTGGCTAATTCTTGTATCATCCCTCCTCGGGATCATCTAATACCAGCTCTAATTGAATTAGAGCTAGTACTAAGAACATTCAGTTAAGCGGCAATATAACATCTAGGAAGAGAAATATCATTTCTATAAATCGATTTAGTTCACTGAATTCTGACGATATGTGTTACGTTAATGAAACAAATTCGTTCTTTCTCAAAATATTATACAGATCGCATACATGTTTTTAAATTTTATTATTATTATTTTCAATTATTACAATTAAGGGGATGGGTAGAATAAAGGCCTAATTGTAAAATCTTGATATTAATAAAAATTAAAATAACTTGCTGCTTTTTTATTATACACAAATGAGTACAGTATCGAATGAATTTATGTAATGTCTTTAAGAAGTTACATGTTACAATACTTTTCTATTACGATCAATATTACATGAAAAAGCTAATTGCTAGAAAAAGGGCCGAAGTACAATTGTGCCTTTATTCTGTCCATCCCCTCAATTATGGTTATAGTTAACAATTTTCAATCCATAGTCTATATAAATCTGTACAGGGTAAACCCGGTATATACGCCGCACCTAAGGGAGATTTAATTTATCAAGTACTATTTACCATGTTTAAGGCAAATAAACTATACCAGTAAAAACTTCATATTTTCTACTACTATGAAAAAAATATTAGGAATCCGAAATATTAATTTTTCATACTAAAAAATAAACTTTTTTAGTATGAAACTCTTACATTTTTACCATATATTCCATAGGGGTGGGATATATGGCTACTAAAAAAATTTTTTAATTTTTTTGTTAATTGTTAAACAAAAAATTTTTTTAATTTTTTTCTTCACAACATTGAAGTTACTCTTGAAACCGTACAACTTTTGTTAAAAAAATTTTTTTCTATCTTTTATGACGTACACATTTTTTGTCAACAATTATTTATTATACTTATGAACTCATGCTATATAACTCTGATGGAAAGATGTATTTAGAACCAGCGCGTCATATCCTTCGGATTTCACGTAATGTCGGCTTCCCACAATGAAAAAGAAAGATTTGTGATCAGCATAATATTGAAAAGTGTAAAGAGACTTTCAATCGCAGAAGCTTTTCTCACCTCGTCGCCCACCGCGTTGCTATCCACCCATTCGTTCTTCTTCTGCGTGTATCAGGGTATTTAACTTTTATACACTTTGTCTGTGTCCGAATTTTTTTGTTTTACCTCATAGTGATGAATGTCCATCACGACAGAAAAGATTAATCCTAGTAATTTATTTAATTTTTCATGTAATTGTGTGTGCGCGCAATCATAACAATCTTCAATCGTTTTATACATATAAATTCATACATGAGCCGCGCGTATTCATAATTTAAAATCGTTGCCATGGTAATCGCGTAAATAAATTAACAGAGCTCGATTAAAATTCAAACTCACGAGTTCGAGTTTCGATAAATTCTGTTTACAATGATGCATCGTCGCATATTTTGCTTTTTTCTGCGTGATAAAAATTTATAAACTGGAACGATCAATTACATCGTGTTCACAAAACATACCTTGCTAATAAAATTGATAAAAGTTAATGAGCGATTTTTATAAATAGAAACATCGGTATTTTATATATTAGAAAGTGCTTGTGACAGAATTGAAAGTTTAATATGATTTATAATTTTTATCTCTTGTTATTATCTCAAGACATTGTACGTTTTAGGCAGTATTATTATTTTCTATATTTTTCCTAATATAATATTTTTAGTAAGATATACGTTCCAGAGTAGCTTTACTGTCATGTATACAGATTAGTCAACTATTTAAATCTACAGTCCCAGAGAGAACTGGAGAGAACTGTATAATAAGAACAATATTCCGCTTATGACGTCATGACCTGCTTTCAGTCAGAGCAAAGCGCCGCTGGGCGTCAATTAATTCAATTCCTTTAGTCGGCGTAACGACCGCACTGACCGTCAATGACATTGGAACCAAATCGTTGCAAATTGCTTTGGTCCGAGGCAATTCGAATGATTACACTTCTATAGTCTCTTATTGTTAAATAAATGCAAATGCTCATAGCTATTATAATTACGAATTTGTAATTATATTAACTGATTTAAATTTGATATAAAGATCTCATTCTGCTTGTGCATTCTACTGATATTTACATGTGTAGATATACATCTGTAATGTATTTATAGTGAAATTATACATACTGTGTATGTGTATGCAAACTTTTAAAAAAATAATTTTCTTAAACTTTTCTATTGATATTAGTTTACAAACTTTTATTAGTTATAGTTTATTAGTTAAGTGTTATTGCTATATCATTAATATATGTTTTAATTTTCTTACACAAATAACTAATATCATCTTATAAACAATACTATGAGTAAATTGATATTTCGATTTTATTATACGTATAATAATTCATAGTTTTAGAGTGGCGCTTACAATCAATCAATATGCATATGAAAGATACAATTTGTTATTCTATTCTCACTCCCTCCTTTATTTATGTATTTGCAGCCACTTTTGCGCTGATCCTTTTAACTCGTCAACGATGCGCAGCTGCAACTATTGCAAAGGGAACATAAAAATAAAACAAATACAAAAAGAATAGCCTTGATTGACCAACGAAATGAAATCGATAACAAGTGAGAAGTGCCAAACCATAGTCGGAGACAAATCACTTGTTCTATATTCGAGTTATTTGTGTTGCGATTGTGAACGAGCGAGCATCGCGTTCCTCAAACCATGAACAAATAAATCAACGCTTTATGATTTTATTTTATTTGCAATTCCATTGCACATCTTCCTACAAAAATTATGTACAGTTTCGATCTCGACATTTGGATATTTTTTACCTTTCAAAAATAGTTTGCCTTATATATGTATTTTGAGAACTCTCGCCATATACTGTACTATATCTAAGCTATCCACATTTCAAAACAATAGCCATTCAATTGATATATAATCAGTAATGCTCATGCAATGCTAATTAAATATCACAATTAGTTTTCTAAGTTATCCAATATTTAGCAACATAAATATAATCTTTTTTAAATTTTAATTTTGTTTCAGAGACGTAGAATGCAAAATTATATCTACCATGGAATTATATCTACCACTCGAGTACGTCATATATGTATAATGCTAGTAGCGAAAGCATTAAATATTTTTGGTACATAGTCATGTAGCTACACGCTACATGGACGAATAATTTATAAATGAAGCTCGACAGTTTGAAATAATTACGTTAACTTCTCGACGGTAAAATGGTACTGATATAAAATATGAATTTGAAGCCGATATAGTCGGTGATGCGAAAAGACTGCATGAAAAAGATTAACCAATGTTAGGAAGAGCAAAGTTATGACGATATGTGGACAGGTTTTTGTTTTCTATCATATAAATCATAAATATCAGGAATATGTGATTTGAGTCGTTGGTTCAAATCGAATTATAAGACTTTGAGGTTGAATCTGTCGGGTGATAGAGTTGACAGGATTTATCGATGGTATCATGATGATTCTGTATATATCTTCTAATAATTATATACGAGTGTACAGAGAGGACCTTCCTTCTTTTTGTTCCTTTCTCTCGTTTTAAGCTCTTTTTTTCTCTGATCTCTTATTTTCTTTCTTTCTTTATTTATGCAACTATCTAGTATATATATACAAATTTAATTCAATGTTATCAGCAGAATTGTGTCGTATATATATATATATATATTTCAAGATTACATTTACATTTTTACGTACTGAAATGTTTACACACGAATCTTTTTCATGTAAACAGAAGCAATGTAAAATATGTAAATTATTATAAATTGGATAACACAATACAAAAAGAAATAAGCAAATAAAAGAATGCACATAGATATAGGTTATTGTATACACGTAAATATGCAATTCTGATTATCAGTTTTGAAGATGATAATAAAATGTATTCGTTGAAGTTCGAAAAGTATTAAAAGTTAAACTGCGTGAAGTGATAAAATCGTTATTAATTTTTACATAACAAAAATGTGAAATTTGTTTTCTATATGTTCGATGTCTTATAATTTACATCACTGATATTCTTTTCGAAACATATTGTAATCGTTAAAACTCTGAAAAAGAATCGGAATTTTATCAATTACATCGGATTTCTAAAAATGAAGTGAATAATTTTACACAGAGATGGCATTTTCCTGCATATCAGACGTCGAATATTCTATGAGGTAACGTGCCCACTGTGCACACGGATCACATTAGGAGTCCAATCGCAGCTGGGTGTAGCCAGCCACTTTTGGATGCATAATGCAGTCTCTTCAGTCTCCGGGTTGCTCTGTCCTCCATGGAAACCGCCTCATGCCGCAACCTACCGTGTCGTGACCAGGCTGTGAACTAACAGCCACGGCTTATGCGCTCTTGCTCTTTATTGCTCGAACCACCCTTGGCTCGCTGCGATATCTCGAACCTGCTCTTTACTTTCAGCCGCCATCTAAATATAGCATTACTATTATGTTGGTTTCATAATTCGTATGTAAGATATGAATTCGATAGTAGTTTAAAGTTAATTTATCAATAGTCAATATAGCTGAAAAATATTGTTCTAATTCTTTTAAAGGTAAAGCATTTTTTTGTAATTTAAAATTAAAATTTTTGTAATCGTTAAAACTCTGAAAAAGAATAATTATTTATTATTTAACGAAATCTTAAGAAAGAAAACATATAAATACCTTTTTGTCTATGTATAGCATTCATACTCGCATTCATATTAAAACTTGTTTTTTTTTTGTGAAATAAAATATGTAAGTACACATAATATTATAATCATAATATTTTGAAAATTTTTATTCTCAAATACGGTTTCTTTACAATTTGTCGCTAATTTCTATAAACAACAAGACTTATTTAAATTTTTAATTAATCTATTTATTTTATATCTATATACATCTATATATATATATTGCATTTTATTTTTATTGTTATTAATATAATAGCCTAATATAAATATACTAAGCTATAATTAGTTTAGTATAATTTCGAGTAACTAAATGGTATTATTTATAATCATATAATCTGATAAGTAATAGGATGAACATAATGGTATTTGGAACATTATACCTATTCGCGCAAAAAAACGAGTTATTATAAATTGTAAATGTTTACATATGAAATTAATTCGCGCCTATCTATTTCGCCGTTTTTGGATTCTCTCTTGTAGTCCTCCCAGGTTAATACGAAGAATGGAAGCAGTAATGCGTGCATAGCACGCACATCGATGACGTACACGTCAGTCTTCATACTGTAATGTCGGTCGTCGATAGGACATGAGGATGAAAAATGACCAAAAGTTCTCTCCAGGCTGAACGATGCAACGCGGCAGGGGTTGAGGGAGTACAGAGGGAGGTGCGCGAAAGGGAGGCGGGTTGTGAGTGCTATTGATTGCCCATCGCCATTGTTGCCGGCCGCGAGGACCAGAAAGGGTAGGAAATAATGTGATATTACCAAGCAGAAAGCGGTGATAAATTGATATCTAAACCGCGGCTTTTATGACACCAGTCGTCCCATGAAATTTGCATTAAGCCACTACTGTCAAAAGAGAATCCAGCTTCTAGCTGCTAGAGGAGGACAGTAAGTCAACATCAATTTTTGGACGTGCCTGGTCGGCTGTAATATCCGACTGTAAATATTTAGAGTTTCAAACAACGGCAATTTCTATATATCAGCAAATAATATATAAAATTATAATGTTTTATAATAACGTAATTAATGTGAAATTTCTGTCATAAAGCAGAAAGTCTATAAAATAAAGGTAATTGAGATTTTAACACTATATCAACTATTATATTAACTATTAATGTTAACTTATCAGTGATAATATCGGAAGATCTTAGATTTTTAGATCGAATTTTTAGATTTAAAGATCGGAGATTTAAATCGAGAAATACATACGAGCGTCACAGGACGATAAGAATCCTCTTTGAAGAAACAAAACGTGAATTAATCGATGTTACTTTATTTTGTGGATCGTTAGACACAAAAGAGGGTCTAATGGATCCGACAAACCGTCGTATTGACCTTAAGTTAGTTTTATTCTATTAGTGAATTCATTCATCTTAGAGTCTTTTCATTTTCTAAAGAAGAAAACGCGTGCTTTTACACACACATCTAGAAGCTCCCTACTTCAAGGAGATAAACGATGTTCACTGTTACAGTTTGATATGGCACATGTTCCTATTTCCTACCCTGATGTCTCAGTGATTTCGACCAGCGATCTATATTTTCTTTCTGTAGCGCAATCGTTTGTTACATCCATAAAAGTGATACGTAGAAATTGTTTATTAAAAAGTAAATAAAAATATAAATTTGTATTGTTTAAAGTATTCGTGGACGAAGTTGTCGTGAATTCTTTAACGATCGTAGGTTTCACCAACACGAGGCTCATTGTGGACTGCTCCGAAAAATTCGTTTATCTGTGTTGCGATACTGTAATATTGCGCGAATACTCTCGTGGACGCAATCACGATGAATGGAGATATGAACTATAGTTTTAAAAAAACTGCTTTTTTCAAATTGCTGGAAAAAGACCGGAAAAATTTCGGTTTTTTTCCGAAAAATTGATTTTTTGAAAAAATTGCTATTTTTGCTATGTAAAAGACATAATAAGTAACTTCTAAATTCCTTTATAAAATTAACGCGATCTATGAAATTATGTAGCATTATTTTTATTAAAAGTTTTTAGTTATCCTTCTATTTTTATAGTAAAACCTAATATAACCTTCCTTTAGTACATGGCAAAGCTTGAGTAGACAGATTTTTAACTCTAGTTTGTCACACTCCGGTCTAATGAACTCCTGAAGTGTCTCTTTGTAGTTTATTTTTTTTCAAATATTTTGTTACGAATTCAGTTTAAATCCAAATTATTTTCTAGACTTACCATTATCATATAAACATGATATTTGGACTCTATATTTTTAATTCTTACATTACATTAATGGTGCAATAGTGTATGTTTTGTATGTTTTATTGAATACATTATGCAACCTCAATCTTTTATACAATTTCAAAATTTCTATTAACTTATCCCGCTGTGTATCCTATACGCAATTATTTTCTTTACGGAAAGAACCGAGAAGCAAACGTGGTAGATTTTACGAGCACGCGTGAATTTTTCCAAAATGAATTTTTCTACCCTTGGGAAAAAAACCGAAAAAATCCGCGGAAAAATTGGAAAAATTGGAAAAATTGAGTTTTTTCCGATTCTTTAAAACTATAATATGAATGATGATTATTACTGATCAGGTGCAAAAACATGTCCTCTCAATGATTTTTTAAAAGCGATCTTATTTAACAAGTTTTAATATTTTCTAATATTTTTTAGAATATATTGTATTAATGTAGTAATGATGAATTTATTAATTTCTATTTCTAAAGTTATGATATTATATTGTATGAAAAGAAAGAAAAAGCATACGTTGTAATAAATATACTTTATATATATATATATATACAATATATGAAACTTAATAAAAATTTGCTACTTCATTTTATTTATCACATGATATATTTTTAAAGTTCAAATATATGGTAACACGTAATATTGTACAAATTCAATTTTTATCGAAAATTAATACTTTTGTTGTTGCGTTGTAAAAGTTAATGGGAATTGCGTTATATGTATCATTATATAGGAAAAATTCGCTCTGCGGCGAACAAATCTTTCATTTGAAACTCTGTTTCATTCTCCAGTAACCATCTATAATTTTGACTCTAAAACAAAGTAATGTGAAACTAATTACTTCAAACACGAAATTTTTTATTGGATAATGATAACTCTCTCTTTCTCTCTCTCTCTCTCTCTCTCTTTCTTTCTTTCTCTTTCTTTTTTAAGTATCTTTTAAAATTGTAATAAAATTGGTTGCAACTCTTACTATTCAGTTGTACAATACCGCAATGCAAAATGGAAAAAATTTTTCGATAATTGTACAAACATTTAAGAAACCGAATGTAGACATCTAGTTGACATTCCGTGCGATATTATAAAATATTTTCATTAAATTTTTTTAATTTAAAAAATACATTTATCGATACTATAATATTGTAATCTCTAGATCAATCATATGAAAATCATATTTATATCTATGTATTTTATTTGTTATGTTTTACAAAAATGCAATAGCAAATAAAGATCTTTTAGCATACGTAATTTATATCTAAACGTAATGAAGTTTATATTTGACAATGTGCGACAGTGAAACTGCTTAATAGCGAATGGGTTTGATTGCGGTGCTACGTAGATAATATATACGCGAGAATCAATTTTGCTCGTGAATTCCAAACAGCGTGTCGTATACACGACGTCGTTTCAATCACAAGCAAATCACGGAACAGGCAGCGGGGTGATGCGAGAGGCTCCAATTACAAGAAGATTGCGAGACACGAAGTGAGAAGAAACAGCGTGGCGCGTGCTCGAGCACGCGCAACTCGTCGATATAATCCATGGACGAGACGCATTCTTCACCTTCGAAAGCGTTGGCAGGTACTCAGAACAATTTACAAAGATATAATTGCTGGAAAAAAATGAAAGACTTTTGAGTATACTTAACTATAACAGACTCAAAGTTCTTAACATTGCCACCATAAAGAATTGTACCTATTTAAAGATGATTTTATCAACAACGTTCTTATAACATATATTTATATGTTCTTTTATTATTTGCTGCTAAAATTCCAAATATCAAACATAATTTTAAATGCAAAAAAATTTTATTCTATTTTAAGAAAAGAACCTAAACTAAAGACTAATCTTTAACAGCATCGCTGTTTTATTGATAAAATATGACTTACACACGTACGATTTACGAACATCGATATATCCTCACATATCCTTATAAACTACAATATCAATATCGCACGCATACATATGCATAAATTTTTGTAATACATTTTCGTGTCGAATTAATTTAAGTGTCCAACTCTATTTCTAATAGCGAATTCAATTGGACACACTAGTGTACACTGGGTGCATGAGCTGTTATACACTGATTTAATCTGAATATAAAAAGGAAATGCAAATATTTCGAATTATAAAATACATATTTTACTTAACAGCATAATAAAAAGTATTTTACGATTTAACCGATTTTTATATTTATAATGAACATGTAATTAATATATCTTTACGTTAATTCATGTATTTACGACGGCTTTAACGTACACCAATGCGCATTGTGTGAATGCATTCAATCAAATTCACTATAAGAATTCGACGTTATTTGTCTGTGTAAACTTTTAGTCTAAGGACTACAATTTCTGTAAGTACAGATAACAAAGGTTTTTTTTAATCAAACAAATGTCACGACTTGACAGCTTTAGATGCCATATTAGATTAAGAAGTACACTGAAAGAAAAGATTGGCTGTTGCAGCAAATTAGATGGTAAAATATGGCATAGCATTTTTAATTGGCTGCTGCAGCCTATTAAACAATGTAATTACTATTAAATAATGTAAAAAGCTAATACTTTGTTGAAGATACATCGTTCGAGAGCAACAAAATGATATTAAATGTCGATAATGATTAGTAACCAAACTCATCTTTTTATATCGATGTCGGTGCTTACACTCACATTTATTTCAACTCGTTTTTTTGTGAGGCCATAATCAAGATGGAAATCATCTATTATTACTTTTGTCAGCAATCGTTTTGTTGTCGCACTTTCCTGCACTTCATCGTGCGAGTTCTTTCAAATAAAGTCGTAATTTACAGTAATAATTTAAAAAATACATAAAGCAATAATTTATTAGTATTATATATACTTATAAACTTTACTAATATTTAATTCATATTCTCAGAGGGGGCAAAATATCGAAAAGTATTTACATAAAATAGAAAATCCGTCAACAAGTGAGAAAGTAATATCTTTCTCTACAGGAAGCGAAAGAGGATAGAAGTGTTAATTCTTGAAAGAAGCACTGCTCCAGTTGTGGCTTACGTGACACCTATCTGACTTTTATCTTGGCGAAATTATTTTGCTCTATTCGCATTATTCTTGTCTTTTTTCCTTTAAACTTTAGCATACTATCAGCATTTCTCATCCTTATTCTTCAACTCATCTGATCTCTCTTCCTCCACCTACCTCGGCCATATCGTTCTGATGAACAGCAAGAGTGACTCTCGACCTCGACTAAACTATACTATTAATTGTAACCTGTGCACGTGATATGCAACTGTGTCGAGTGCAATAGATCGTGATCCTTGGCCTAGATACCAATTCTTGAAGACAATGTTTGATACGCAGATTTTGTCGCGAATTCTGTTATAAAAATGATGATAATATACAAATAAACGAGTATAAATAAATAAATAAATAGGTGATAGATCTCTTAAATCCCAGCACTTTGAGAAAACCTTTGCCAGTTCGACGGAATAAAAAGACGATTCTTTGTCGAAAATCTCTTCACGATGAAATGTGAGAAACTAGATCTTTTGGCGGTTCTCGAAGAAGATAAGACTAAAAAATAAGCGATTTCGCCATGGAAGTCATAAGATTCCATCCTGTAAATTTTCGAATTATTTTCATACGACTTTCTCTGGCATCATAATTATATAATAACATCTAAAATTATATTTTCTTTTAGGTGATATTTATTGTATCTATCAGTTTTTTAGAATTCCATTGTGCGAATTTTTTACGCCGTAGATGTTAAGATTGTCGTTTATTTCGTATCATTTGTTGAAAAGAGATCATAATTGATTATTCCAGTTTATACCTATAGTTTGATGTAACAACTTTATAGTTATCCTATAACATTATATGTATAAGAAAAATACATTACTTGACAAAGCTCGATTAAGCATACTGTCATGAATGTATCACGCAAGATATACATACGTCTCGATATTACCTACATCTGCCTAAAGACACGATGTTCGATTGGTTTAGAACAGTTGACTTCACAAGATTCCTTATTCAACATCGTAACAGTTGGCTGTAGAAGCTGTCTTCGCATTTGTACGCCGTTGATTCGTATTGTACAGGAAAAGATGCGGAATCAATGAGCAAGCTGTGATGCTTCCAGTTCTAACGAAGACCGTTGCATATATATAATGCTATTTCAAGATATTTATGATCTATCTTGTAGTAATTTACCTTACCTCCATCTCCATGGCGCGGGCGGCGTGAATTTCTGTCTTGCCTTCTACTCCATTTACTGTGTTGCACCGCACGCTTTCTCCTATACAAACATGATACTATTCCTCCGGAACACCCGCGTCAAAATACCTCGCAGTCATGCTTTCACACATATACAACATGTGAATCAAACCGGCCACGCGTACATAGGCGACGAACGTGCGTTGCATCCTTAATAACCGCGATACGAACCAATTGGATGCACCACACGTTCAATGTACACGAAATACATATAATGTATCTACGCAATTCAGCTTATCCGTGTTGACGAAATATCCATGATCATATGTTCGTCGTAAAGTAAAGAAACATGATCTAATATTTGTCCAATTTAATGAACTAACAATAAGTGAATTTTCATGGAAGCTCATTCATACAAATTATTCGTTAAGACGTATTTTAAACAATTATTTAGAAATACCTAAATATAATACGTATACAAATGTATTTGAATGTGTGGAGGACAAATAGACATTTACGCAAAAATTTTCTTAAATGGATTAAGATATTTTTTTTAGATATTTTACAATTCTTATACTTTTCCAAAAAGGAGTTTTGAACACCGAACTGACTTAATCTTTAATTAAGAATCAAAAGATCACATTTTACCCTCGTCGTAAATCCTAAAGAAACATACTACCAATAATTGTTATCTAATTTTTATCATTTATCTGTTACGAATTATACATGTACGTTGGAAAGATCGAATTGGATCGACATCTTAGGTTTATTTTGTTAGGCGACAAAAATTAGATGTATATATAAATATATATCCTTTTAATTATATTTTTCTAAAAATAAAAATATAACCAAGATTTTTATATTTTTGAATGTACCATTACATTTTACGATGGTTTTTGTAAACTGAAGAGTGATTTTGGACAGAAATATTTTTAAAAATATATTCATTAATCACTAATTTTTAATTACAAATTGTTATTTTTTATTTTGGACATACAAACTTTACATTTATAAAAGACATAAGCTCCTTCAAGGTTGGTGCAATTTTTATAAGCTCAACCTTGACAAACATTGCACTAAATCCAGAATTTTCATCAAAATTTTCTCCGCAAATAACGCAATTAGTCTTTTCATTATTTTATTCATTGTTTTCTTTAAATATTATTGTTTTTTATAGCATTCGCCGATTTTTTGTATTTTTTTATCCTTACTTAGGTTGTCCAATATCGCCCGCCGCTTAATTGTCCAATACTACTCGAATGACGTGCAACAAAAAACAATGTATGCAACAAGCAGTTTTAAAACAAGAAAATTTTTAAATCTACAATTTAAAAAATAATAGATATTTATATTAAACTAAAAAAACGATATTCGACTTATATTTAATGATGTGACTAGTTGGTAAAGTTAACTCCGTGCTGGCATAAATAGCAGTTACACAACAAAATATACATAACTCATAAACAATACTGTTTCTATAGTCTCAATGTGAAAAGGTCCTAGCTCTCACATATATGGATTTGCCAGTGGCTTAATAAATGATGCCACACGCGTTTAAACAATTCTTGTCCCATACCAGCCGTAGCCGCTGCATGTTACTCGATCTTCTCTTATCCATAATGTATAATAACGCACACATCCTCTAAATCTTTCTATGTGTGATTTCCATTACCTTCTATATCTCTCTCATACTCTTTCAGCTTATTTGGCTCTCTCAAATTTGCCATTTTGATTGTCATGTTGGTACGACATGCCGACGGCTTAGTCCCGAATTTTGAATGTTCATTCTGTTGAGACGATTCGTGATTACCTTTAACGTGATTATGCCCGCTTACCGCGACTTCCATTTTAGTAGCCAATTTAAGAAGCTTGTAGAAGAAAAGTGCGTTCTGACCATGCAATGCAAATTTTTCGAACGCCAAGAAAATTGTATTTCCTTCGAGCTGGTACATTGAGTATTCGTTGTTCGATAAAAACGATACTAATTTTGAATATATGTTCAACTAAACTTAATTATACATTGAATGTATGACTGATCATTTTTTTTAATGTACAGAAATAGGCGAAATATTCTAAAAATTAGTGTTCTTTCTCTCTCTCTCTCTCTCTCTCTCTCTCTCTCTCTCTCTCTATTTTAATTCACATTCAATTTTACGAAAATTTTACTGAATTCTTATTTAAATAAAGCGTAAATGAAGACAACATTGAAATCGAAAGTAATAAATATAGTTTCTTGCTAAAATTAATTCATGCAACGTTTCTTTAAAAATATAGGAAATACATGAAAGCTAGATCACAACTCATGACTATTGCAATCTATCACGAATCTCAAATTCATTCGTAAAACTTGAACATCGAACGAAAATCCTCGCACTATTCTCTTTTTTGCTAGTTGTTCAGTTTTCAGAACAGTGTTTCGCTAGCTATAACCATATGTAATTTGTTTGTGTACGTTCAGACGAGTTTTCTGCGTCTGCACCCATTTCGTATCTCTTGACGTAGTTTCGGCGCCCGCATAATCGTGGTGAAACTTCCCTGGCTGGCACGATGCCATTCTCCTAGTGGACAGCATCCACATACATATGTTTACGGCAATGTTTATGCTGACGATGATTTTTGGCTACCTAGTAACATTCGCTCCTCGTCACATCCTTGTCGTCTCGACATATGCAAAATTTAAAATTTTGTTATTGCGAAATATTTTTTTAGTACAAACACAGTGATGAAGCAACGATATGTATCACAGTCAATTCAAAATATTCTTATTGCAATGATATTATAATCAATAATTATAAATTTAACACTTTAGATAAATATTTCCTATAATTTGGAGGGAAACAAACCAGAAATCTATTTAATTACAAAATGCACACTAGAAATGCAGAGTAAAATAACCATAATGAGAATATTTTATTACCATTGTAACTGCAATATTATTATTAGTATATAATGATATCATTTCGAAAAATACAAAACTGATCAATGCAGATTAATATCATAAAATATAATAGGTAATTGTGGGAATTGAAATAAAGTCCTAATTACAAAATCTTGATTTTGATAAAAATTAAAATAACTTGTTACTTTTTTATTATACCACAAATGGGAACAGTATTAAATGTATATTTATATAATGTTTTTGAGAAGTTATATTATAATATATATGTTATAATATTTCTCTATTATGATCAATATTTAAAAAGTTATTTGCAATTAAAAAATGCACTTAGTCCCTTTTTCCGAATATTGATCATAATATTGTAAGAATCGACAGAAAGAAAAGACTATGAACTGTAGAAATGTTTTTTATTTTCACATTCTTCTAGAAGAAATACGAAATGAATATGAAATACATTTTACGTTTACTTAATTGTACAAAATAAATTGAAATCATGTTCAATCATCTGACGAGTTTTCGTAAGATTTTTTAACTTAAATATGTTGTAATAAAAACACATTATTGTCGTACCATTTTCATTTAGTAAAAATCTCTGGTAAAAATCTCATTAATGATTTTAAATCATTTATGCCCTTTTTTTCATAGATTATATCATTTTCATCACCACAGAACAAACATCGAAACACGTTCATATTTAACTATATGCAAGCAACATCAATTCCTTGTTTATTTGCGCTAATTTTCGGAAAAAGAGTTAAGTAGAATTGTGCCTTTATCTGCCAATTCCATCAATTTTAATGAAGAGACAATTTTTAGAAATAATTGCGTGTTTTTTTTATATTTTAAAATTATCTTGCCATAAGTGTTTTTCATACATTTTATTTTATTACGTCAATGACATATTTTGATTAAAATATATAGTTGCGAAAATAAGAAGAATAGCAGGAAATGATGCTTAAATCTGTGCGCTTTCAAAAAGGCATGTTGCCAACTCGGAATTTAAATCCCACCGTTCAACCAGCTTTCTCTATCTTCTTATTCGTATTTATGATCTCGAAATAGAATGAAGAATTCGCATAAAACACGTTCATATACATATATTTGAGGATTAAACATTTTAATTATTTTTGTTACATATTCAATATGAGTACGATATCTTTGGATAGAATTTCCTATACATCTGCCGTGATTATGCCAGTAGATATTTATAAATTGCAAGATTATATTTGTTGATTCTGATAAAACTTATAAAGTACACGTCAGAATCCAAGCGAAACTAATTTTAGCATTCATTATAACACTAAAAGTCAACAAACGATCGCTTTGTTCACGATAAGAGAGATAAATGGATTATTATTTTCTCTCATATGAAGTTTATTTATGTTAATATTGTATGGAATAAATTTATATTTGCATATTTTATATAAAATTTATAATGAAAGAAACTATCTACCATATTACTTATTTTGAATAATAATGCATATATTAATAATTTGTATGCGAAATTTAATATACATTACCATGTGTTTTTGTCATTATGTAAATTTTGTAATACTTTAATAATATGTATTATAATCTGAGACATATATGTGGTTTAGATAGAAACATTTGCAATTTAAAAAAATTTTGTTCCCATTTCATATTTTCCAGAAATATACTTTTTTAGATTTTATTCTTGTTAAAAGAAGTTTTAGAAAATCCTATAGATTATGAATGATGACAGCATTTATTCTCGGTAAATAGTAGTATTAAATACGTAACGATTTTATTTTTTGTCAATAACGGATGGTGAAGGAGGAAATGATGGCTCGTTCCATTCGATCCTAACTGGCCGCGCCATAAACCCACGGAATCGAATTAACGTCTTGACGTTTCCGATTGATTTCTGCGACGTAACGAGTACCCGAGTATCCGTCGGAAATCATTCGCCGCACTAGTTCATGAAAGGAAGGAAGAGTACATATGTAGAGACGAAGAGCTTTTAACGTCCTGAAATCCCATTAAGATAGCAAAAGTTCTGGATCGCGACTCGATGATCTTTTCATTATAACGATCGAACGTATACATGTTACATATAAAATGTACCTCTCGATAGCATATACAATATACATACTTAGATATTTGTTCTATATATGTATATTATACATCAAAATCGATAAATCCGAGTATTCATACTTTGCAAGAGTTATAATTTATACTCGAATCGAATAAATCAATTTCGCAAAAACTGTAAAGTTGTAAAATATATCAAATACAATAAAAATGCCAAGATGAGCTAGCGTTAGATGATCTTGTGTATACATATACATAAACTTATCGTTTAAAGATGAATAAAAGAGAGATAAAAGTTTCGACTCTTTATTTTGGGTCCTCTTCAATATAATTGTTAAACAGTAATTATCAATATAATTGTTAAACAGTAATTATCAAGTTAACTATAAAATTATAGATTAATAAAAAACAATTCTGTAAACTCTCTCTACAGTCAAATAGAGTGAGGTGCATAGTTAAATAGTAGTTGCGCATCGCAAAATTATCTTACCATAATATTATCATACGTCAATTGGTTAACTTTATCTTAACACTTGATCATACATGTTTTACCACAACTTTGATAACTCAAATCTCTGCGGCTATATGCTTTTATATTATAACGACCTATCATTTCATTTCTGGATAACTAATTTTACGAAATGCAACTATTTATTTAACTACGCACTTATCCTATTTGATAGAGTGGTTTATAGAATTTTTTACTAATTTAATTTATGGTTTACTCGATTCATACAACTGAGATTACAAAACAAAAAGTTGAAACATATACAATTTTCTTTACATCTTTAAATATAAATTTCATGTATACATATCTGTCCATCTAGCAGCTCACATTGGCATTTTTATTTTTAGACCTATGATATTTTAATTTGTAAAATATAATTTTAGTAAAAATTTTAGCAAAAAAAATCGTAATATCTAATCGCATGTATTAATTATCTTATTTTAGATACATTAAAGTTTTATCAAGTTATTAGTTTGTTATACATATCGTAATTTATTTTCTATATACGTTGAATTCTATATGTTGAAAAATATTACAATCAAATAAAAGTAAAATATGAATTTAAGTGCAGTCTAGAATAAATTAATTAATCTTATTATAAGGGAAAATCTGTGCGATTAATTCAGAAAGCTGTGCAGACGTTCGCCTTGAACTTTATTGTATTAACTCCTTAATTTATACCTGTGCTGCTGCACGATTTCGTATATCGCGGCTTACGGCACGACGGAGATACCTTTCTTCGGAGGCGACGGATATTACCCGACTGAAGCAGTTTCGTATCTGTCTCCAACGAGCGGACGACAAGACGAACGTCTCTTGACGCTGTTCTGAATTCGCAATGCGATAAACGCACAACACGTAAACTGGGATCCATTAATACGACTGTAATATGTTTCCAAGTTTCTCATTAAAAGTGATGTAACTTTGAAAGTTATAAAAGTAACATAAAAATAATGCCGTAAGTATTCTGCTTAATAATATAAATATTCTTAGAATATACTTGTAATAAATATTTTTAAACTTATATATAACATCGCGCGAGGATGCTTTTTAATAACAATCTATTTTGTAAATTATTTATTGTCATCTTTTAACAGTTTTTGACAGTCACAAAGTGTTTTTGTTTCAATATTTTTGCTATTATTATTTTTTTTATTTCAAAATGTTAGCTTCGCCACATTCTTAAGCAGAGCTATCAGCAATGTATAATACTAGAATATATCTTATATAATTTTGTTAGCGAGAGACTTTCAGTGCCACATATACATATATAATTACAAATAATAATTTCACGCAGCACGCAGTGATGTACAAAATGCTAGTAAAATTCCGCAAACGCACACAATACTGAATGAAGACGAGGTACGTCGTAGCATGAGCGTATAGCACGACGAAGGGTGGAGAAGAGATGAATCGAGGAAGAAAACAGGGAGGAGTTGCAGCACCGAACACGTAAGAGGGTGGGTACTCGTCAAGGGTGGATAAAGGGAGTAATTTTCGCGGGTACACAAGCTGTAATTATTAATGAAACGGATGGCGGCGGCGTTGTACCTCGTCGCACTCGAGCTTAGCAGTCGACTTCCCCGTCTTCGGTAACACAACGTGAAGCTTTCCGGCTCCATCTCTTCACAAGACCCACATTTATAAGGACTCATTTTTCATTTCACGTGTCCGTTGGAATAATATACCGAGGTTGCTCTATCGTGCTCACTTAAGAGGCGTCGCCATTTCTTACTCTTATTCCCGTCGTCGTTCTTACTTTAATTCGCGTCTGCGAAAGTATTTTCGCACTATGACTCGGCGGTTTTATACTGTAATTGTCTGTTTTTTAAACCGCGATAGAATATTCGTAATGTGAAATTTCATGATCCCCCTAAAACGAGCCATGGAATTTCAGCAACGCAATGAATCATTCTTTACATAAGTTTCTAATAGATCTATAAATCACGTAACTTTTATAAATTGCATGGTACGTATTTTTTTGTGAGATTATATTTTCAACTTTTGTGACATAAATTTTAGCTTCCATTTTATCACAATTTAAGTTATATGAACTAATTCCATTGAATAGAACATTCGCTTTTGAAAATTAAATTCAGCGAGACGACACCAGACATATTTTGACAGATGGAACTAGTTCTGGAGAGTACGCAGCATCGTAATTACAAAGCTTACATGCGAATCTTTCGTTCCTAGGAATATATGAGTTCTATAACATATCTTTCAGCTTAGATTATTTTATTAGACTATTAGAAAAAAACGTATTTTTATGAAAAGTCAAGTAATTTATTCTTTATTTTCCGTTCCGTTACATTTAAGTTATGCCGCGCTTGGATGAGATTTCGACTGCAATGATTGGTCGCGCTATATTTTTTCCTGGTCAATAAAAACTGGGGTACATCATTGACCAGACTCTCTTCTAGGGACTCTAATTATATGTACGTATAATACAATAAAAATGTGTTTAAATCCAATTTTATGAAATATATTATTAAAAAATATGTAATATACATATGTATTGTATATGTATCTGTATAATCTAATCTTGTATTTATATGTAAGTATATTTACTTTAATTATAAATATCAGAATTTCTATATAGAGGAAGGTGGTGTACCTTTGACCAATTTTGACATTTTTTTCTTGTGCAAATTGTATTTTGATGTTTAAAAATTCAAAAAAATTCTAAAATATTCTTTGAAGTGTTGACACTAACATATATTTTTTTAGATTTAAATTGTTATCTTTTGTACATCTTTTTTAACATTAGAAAAAAATTGAATTTTGCTCAAAGGTACAATACCCATGTTGTACCTTTAACCAAGGAGTGTTGTATCTTTAACCAATGTATAAAATATGTGTATAAAGATAAGATATTCAACAAAAGTTTAATTTTATTTATATTTTTATATTTTTAATGTCTTTTTACACTATATATAACTTTATATATATAAAATATATAAGAATAAACTTTACCATACAAAAAGACGCGATTTTTGTTTTTGCACGAAGCGATTGAATCTGGCAAAAATAGTGTCCTTCGTTCATTTCATTCAAAATCGCGTTTAATGAGCATAATTTTATTAATATTGGAGGTAAGATAGCTAAACTAAATAATTATCCGTCACCGTATTGATTGATCAAAGGTACACTATCAGTTACTGGTTAAAGGTACAACACTTGCTCACTTTTTATTTGTTATTACTTTTATAAATTATTTTAGGCAATTCCAGCATAAGACAGAATACATATACAACATTTTATAAGATCAAAAAGCGTCTTGAAATTACTTCATTCGAACACTTGAAAACAATAAATGATTTTTCATATAGGAGTATAATTCTCTTCATTATTATAATTATAAGTTATAAAACATCTCTAGTACCTACTCATAGTACAAACTACATATTTTTACTTATATAAATATCCAATAAATTTTTTATAAATTCAAATGGTTAAAGGTACAACCGGTCAAAGGAATACCATGTTCCCCTATATATATTCAATTTAGTTATTTCCATATTCTTAAGATTAACAAGATCATAATAACGATCATCATCAAATTATTCGATATGGATGATTACTATCTAATGAGATTTTGTATCGGAGTTAATTATTGTTAAGATCTCTAATGTTGTTGCATCTTTTGTACTGTGTCATGTCATTCTAACAAATACGCTATAAACAAATTATGATTTCAAAGTATTTTAAAAAGTGAGTGACGTCCAACAGATTTTAGCCGTCGCTCATTATTCATTAAAAAGTTATTAACAAAAAAAAGTAACGTCTTATTTCTGCCATATACGATATTAAAAATTACTCCATACCCTCTCTTGTTGTCGACTGTCCAATATAAAGTGTACGCGTGGAAACAGTATATTTTCCTGTAGGGGGGAGGGGAACACATACTGCCTTCACACGTACACTTTATAACGCAAAGCGAGGGTCACTCCATACCAAAATGTGGATCGGATTAGATTAAAAAATTCAAATTATATTAATGAAAACAAAAAGAATACAGAAAGACGTGAATAAATAGACGAGCATATAATATGTGAACGATTCCTGTCCCTCATTATGAATTTTCAACGAGCATATAAAAGAGGATGTAAAAGAAGACAGGAAGTCTTGAAATAAATTATTATCACACGACATCGTGCGTATCCTTACATTCGTACAAATACACAAAGAAATCATTGAAACAAATATCTATATATCGAAACAATCTACGTATCGAAACAAATATCTATATATAAATATATGTATATATAATTATAAATGTCATATTAGAGGAATATAATACAAAATCAAGTAGGCGAATAAAAGTGAGTACCTATGCAAACTTTGCGTCAAAAAATGCTAGATATTCATAACATTGCCGTGATGCAACGTTTATTGTGTCACTGAGCAAGATAACGGCGTTTAATCGGTAACGTTGTGAATATCTAGCATTTTTTGGCGCAAAATTTGAATATAGGTGCTCGCTTTTACTCGCCTATCCGGTTTTGTACTACTTTCCCCTACATATAAGTATTGATTTGTACTTTGTAGTAATAATTTGAAAATATTAAATTTTTTTATGTTTATAATTATATCTTTAATATAATATTATATTATTATGTAAGAAATGATGTCGCGAAATATAATCTAAATCTCTCTATACAAGATATGACATGTAACACAAATAATGCATGCAAATAAAATCAGCATAAAATAGATGCGATTACAGTATAAAGAAAATAAATGACGCTTTGTAACTTTTATAAAGAAAGCATTCCTGTGATTTACGGAAAATGACGAACTTGTCGCCACGGAAGAAGATGACTCATGGAACGTTGTGCATAATACACTCAATGTCGTCCGTTTATTTTTCTAGTTGAAAGACTTTATGCTTAAATTTAGCTTATAAAAGAAGTATGAGTCTCTTGTATTGCGGACGTTAAGTAAATTAATGCCCACCATCTTTACCGTCGAGAGTCGAGAATGGCAAAGTGGGTGGGAGATGCGAGATAATAAATATCAAGCAACTAAACGTTGCTACCGAATCGAGGTAGTAGAAACTTCAAGCAAAACAAATGAATGCAGCAGTAACTACGTGAATCCTATTCTACCAGTCATATGATGATGGAAGACATCAAAACAGACTTACATATGAATAATTTCCTTTCCCCTAGATGCTCACTGATTTCATGAAAAGTTGTTCAATTTTTTTTTATAAAAAAAGTTTTTTAACTTTGTTCATAATATATCATGTATGTTACTAACTACCTTCTAAAATAATATGAACTTGATGTACGAGTATGATATACACAGCGTAATACGAATTGAATTGTAATAAAAGAACTAATTGGATTTATAACATAGTATGCGAAAAATATTTTTACAGGAAATGCGAGTACTGTAATACACTGAAGTGCTGAGAGGATTAACGTAAAACGATCTTGAGAGCAGAATGAAGGGCTGGTAACGCTCTTCTTACTACTTGCACCAAGTAAATTCTAGTTTGCGCGTGCATTATCTCGACTGTTTAGCGATAAATATTTCACGCCAGTGTTTCGCTCCGCACTTGCATGGTACATTGGAAAGCCATTATGCTCGGTCTCACCCTTTCTCTTTCTCTCATATGTATCCGTCCTGTTCGCGATTTACGCATCACTGCATTCTGCCGATGCACAGTAGCTGCGTCTTAATCTATGTTGCCACTAAATTGCTGCCTCCTTTGTGATCATTACTCGTTGGCGAAGTAGATGATTGGAAATTTGTCGAGAATAATTACAAAAAAATAGAAGCTTTCTCTATCTGAAATTTATTTAAAACATATCAGAAATAAAAACAATGACTACAACTGAAATAATTTCGTTGAGAGTTTAAATTTTAAACATAAAACTCGCACACTTATCATGTATATTTTCCATTAAAAATTAAAATCATTAAAGTTATATCTATTTCTGCATAAAACCATTCTTAAAAAAAACTTTGCTTGCTCTATTGTAAACAAAAAAATGAATATATCAATCTTGAAATTGTTCAACTTGTAGGAGAATTTTAGCACAGATTTGTTCGGTACATCATGATATATACATATAATAGGAACATATGTTATTCCGAAAAACTGAGATATATTGGCTGAAATTTCAATCTTACCACTAGCAAATAGAGCACGCTTTGTTTTTCACTGGATCATTGTGGCGCTAAATAATTACACTTTAGCTATAGTGCTATCGTAAGAGGAAGTATGCGCTGATTAACATTTTTACACCTTTTTATCATATAGAATTAGTTACATTACTTCTTTGAATTCATCTACAAACAAAAATATACTATAATTATAACATATAGAATTTCAGTCAACGTATCTTAATTTTTGGAATAACATGTTAAATCTTACGTGGGTAGTTCAAATACGAATGAAACTTTTTTGCGTAAATACAAATCAACATTGATAGATGTACTTACATTAAGAAGAGGATGTCTGTTCACGCTTTACATAATTGTGAACTTGCAGCAGTTCTTTGTGTAGTCGTTGTTGTAGGTAATGTCCGAATAAATAGTAGATAGCGAATGCGTACTTGTGTCTTCGATAACGTCTTTTTTTCAAACTGTGCATACAATTTACGCAAAATTTCGATGGCTTTAACATTTTCATTGGCAAGGAACTTGATCAACATTCACCCATGAACAACACGTTTCACAACGGCATTCGATACTATTTGTTCAGACATCGCAACCACGAGAAATAACTACGGCAAGTTCACACCTATGTAGAGCATAAATAAATACCCCTCCCGCCCTGTTAGTCATTGTTAGTGTAAGTACATCTACCAATGTTGATTTGTATTCATACAAAAAAGTCTCTCTCTCTCTCTCTCTCTCTCTATCTTATTTATATTTGAACCATTATTACGTATGTATTACTTCCAAATAAATTTATAATTGGTTAGTATAAAAAACGTTAGAAATTAACAGCGACGAAAAGACTTTGATTATTTATTTCTTAAAATTTCTTTTTGTTATCACAGAATTTTCAATCTTTGTTGAAGGAGAGCTGAAGATAGTTCGCATGTTTACAAAATAAACATTCTGCAAGGAGAGGCAGAATTGTGTAAAAATCCAGCCACGAGTCTTATGATCAAATCTCAAGTACTTTCCGTTGAAATGTTTCTTATCATTATTATCGCTTAATTACATGTGCGACTACCGTTGCGCGAGTTCGGCCGGAGCTTAGGGTTGAAATTTATGCGAGTGATTCGCGACGGTACTCTTCGCTCGAGTTCTCTTGCAGCACGTCGCCCGCGGAGATGCAATTTTGAAGGCAATTTAACTTGAGCCACAGGAGCAAGCGTAAGCTATGGGCAAATGTTTACTGTGAAAATCGTTATAGTCCTTCCGAAAGCTTCCGGATCGTGCTCTCACAAGTGCGCTTCTTCTCCCCTCCTCTCCCTCTCTCTTTCTCTTTCTCTCTTTCTCTCTTGGGAAACGAAAATGTCTCATACGCATGGCCGTCTAATCCTTCTATTTGCTGGCTCTCGTCCCGTTTTCTACTTTGTCGGAATCTTTTTATCTTTAGAAGGTTTTAGTACACTTATACATTCTCTTGTTGTTACAATATAAATGATTTTACATATATTTTAATGACCAGCTTTTATCGTAGTCTTTCTTTCAGTCAAAACAATTACATGCAATTGTAACGCTTCAAATAATAAATTTGATAATACATTTGTGTACATGATGTATACAGTCAACGAATCAATTTGCAAATACGTTTAAATACATACGTATAACATGAATATCATGATACTTATATTGTTACGTATTGCCCAAGTTTAGAGTTACCGTTTTTTCACTAAAATTTTAACTAAAGTTCCCCAGTTTCCAGCTCGACAATATTAGATATTTATATGGCTACAAACTATTACCTTTAATAAAAATTAGAAGAACGCAAATATCATCTCTTTTCTAAAAAAAAATAAGGCGTGTGTTATGTTAACCCTATAAAACCCGAATTGAAATCGTAAGATAAATTTTTAAACATTGTACTATTATGAATATTTTAAGAGAAATGATGTGTAGCATAGGTAAAAAAGTTTAAATATATGAACAGATTCAAATAAATATATGAAGAAAAATTTATAGAAATATATCGAAAATGCTAATTATAGTATTTTGTGACCAAACGTTATGATCATAATATAATAAATAGTAATATATTGGTATAACAATATTAGTATAACAATCGTAAATCTCTGATATCAAAAATTACAAATTAATACTCTTTTCTAGAGAACCGGGTCTCTTCCGGTCGAGGTAATATTTTTCGCAATAAGAATTAATTATTTACAGATTTTAATACGTCACTCAGCATTATTAGGATCGTTCTAACAAGGGAACCGTCGGAACCGTCCCTCACCGATTTTGATGGGCTTTGGATATGTTGTAGAGTATAAAAAAATATTAGACCCATATTTTTTTGTCAGCCTATCTCAAGGTTTAGGGAGTGAAAATTAATGAGTGGGGGTAGGGGAAAGTTAAAAAATTTGATATTAAAAAAAAGTGAATATACCATTATATAGAGCAAAATACCATAAAACTTTTGTATTAAACATTTTTTAATATATCGCATAGTTTCGAAGATATTTGCTAAAAACGATAAAATCTATTTTTTTCGAGGGGATGTTTCACTCCCTAAACCTTGAGATACGCTGATAAAAAAAATATGGGTCTAATATACTCTACAACATATTCAAAACCCATCAAAATCGATGAGGGACAATCCGACGGTTCCCTTGTAATATACGAAAAAGCAAATGCATCAAATTGTTAAATTGCTAGTCAATTTAACTCGTGATATTACTGCGGTAGTTTGGTAGAGTGCGTTTCAAGACCGAAAAGTCATTTCGGTGCGCATTTTAAAGGACTACATACGTAGTACCTATATAAAATTCACACAGAATCATATAAGCACTTAAAAATCTAGATCGTGTTAGGTATTCTTATTTTCATTTTTACACTAAAAATTCATTTTAACGTAAAAATGAAAATAAGATGTACAACTTCCAATGGCCTTGATTTTGATAAATGTTATCCAGTTCGTGGTCCTAAATAACATTTAAGAGGTTTTAACTGTCGGTCGGACACCTTGGATAATGTTAAATACCGGAGGTATCTACTATACTTGCCAGCATCATAACTAAAAAAGTACTTGATGAAAAAATATTTTATTATAGTGTTTTGGAAAGCTCTTGAGGTAAACTACAAGAATATCCAATGAAAAATAGGGGTTTCCATTTAAGAAATTGAAGGTCGCCTTCACGTGACCTTCAAGCAATTATTCAAGGTTAAACTAATGACACCACCTTATGTCCCCCTCAAAGCCACAACTTTGGTCTGAAATATTTTTCACTATCTTGCTTACGTGATGAGATATTCGCATGTATTGATTAAAACGGCCTTATATATAATTACTCTAAATATATACTTGTACATATTTAGAGTAATTATTAGAATATAAGTGATTATACATTATTTATAGACAGTGCATCTTAATAATATATCAAAATCAAATTTTGCTATTGACAAAATTACATCTTATTTATAGAATTTAGCATTTATATTATTTGTTTCAAGGAAAATATAATAAGATAATTCGAGGGAAGATGCCATAAGGGGGAAGATGCCACTTTATTTATAGTTTATAGTATATTTTTTCATAGAACACGCGATGATTATACTGACTGTGCAAAAACGTGTGGCAAACAGTTGCGCAGTTATCGGCTTAGATCAACATGTTAATGCTAATGTCGATTGGAAAAGATTATACGAAATACGAAAAGGTAGGTCGTGAAATATGTTCTTTGTAATATTTGGTATGTCAATAGCTAAGGTCTGTATTTCGATGCTTACTGTAAAACCGGGCAAATAATATACGGTTTCAATCAATATTCCCTGGCGGTTATGTGGATGATATAGATTTTATAATTTGTAATATTCTTATATGCGTAAAAATTGCAATTGAATATTCCTCTTACACTTGGGGATAAGATGACACTAAATACAAAATTTGGGATAAGATGACACTAAAAATACACAATTTTTTCTGCTTGAAACCGTCATTAAAATAATTTTATGAATTAAAATTTTGGATGTTTTATAATCGAAATATTTTAAGTTAATGAAATGCTGTTTAAACGAATAAAAGTATGCCAAAACTTACTTCCTAAATTACTCTCTTTCATATTTCCTTAATTTATGTTTTATCATATCTTTATATGTTTTAGCTTAAACTTTTCATTATGGACTATAAATAAGTAAAATATGCAAGTTTATATTGCATCGCATTATTTAATTGTTTGTAACATCTTCTTCCATAAGAGGTGGCATCTTATTCATACATATAGGAGAAAGATGCCACTTTTGCAAGGTATGATATATCAATTTTTTTCCAATAATACAGAATATTAAACATTAAATTTATAAATTTGTGTAAATAAAGAAAGGTCTCTAAAATATTAATAATATTTTTTCGTAATTTAATTCAATAACATTAAGAAGTTATTCGAGAATAAAGGCTTAAATGTGGCGTCTTCCCCCCAATTACCTTAATTAATGCATTGCCTCCGCATCTATTGTTTGTATATTAGTATTGGTACCAGAAATAATTTCTATTATCATTTTGATTGATTGAAACTAACTCTACTTGTTTCTTTTTTCACTGATTTTGATTTCTTATTAATTTTATCGTTTCATCATAATATATAATATTTGTTCGCATCACTATTCCGCATCATAAGCGAAATATTTTACCTTTTGTCGGAACACGTATTGAGCTTCCTTAAATAATAGAGAAATTCCTGAGTTTCTCGAGTAATAACAGTCAAGCATTCCGACTCTGTAATATCGCCCTTCCTCTCAGCATCTCCCACTCTACCTTACATTTTACTCGCCTTTACTGTAGCACCTTCGCGTCTTTTGTCAGTACTCTCAGTACTCTCGCGAATACGCGTACACTCACCTTCTTCACTTCTCGTCATAATAAAGCCTTTTGAACCAGGTTTGCAAGAACGAGTCTTGACAAAGCATACAAAATATCGTTTTTCTACCTTAAACATTACGGTACATTGAATAATCAATAATGTCGCATTTTCCAAAGTCTTTTTGCGTTCTCCTTCTACTCTTTATTCCATACATTTACTTCCTTATTTGGTGAATGAAATATTTCTGGTCGAAATAAGACTGGATTGTATACATATGTACGAAATAAAATGCGATACATCTCTTGTATACGTTCCACAGCTCACGACGTAAACGAGATTTACGGCACCGCCTTCTCATTCGCGCCAAATATTGAACCGTCTAAAACAATAAAAACAAGATTTATGACGTACGATAAATTAACCATCTCTACGTGCATATCACCTCACTACGAAAACTCTTGCTTATACTCTTAGAAAATATATGACGGAAATCCACGCTTTATCTTGCCGAAAAAGAAAATGTGAAGATGTAAAATTTATAGAATTTTTTCAATCTTCAGATTCTCTTCAATAAGATACTTTATATATTTACCTTTTTGAGCCACTTATTTATTAAGTTTAACGAATTTTATTTTCATTGAAATATAGATACATACATATAATTTAATTTTTCACATGAAATGATGTAAGAATGCATTTCTCATTTCCATAAGTCACACACAATAAATGTAAGCAAATAATATAAGCTTTAAGCCGTAAAATACTGGCAATCACATCGACACAGTCGAATATGAAAGGAATAATCGACTATGATTGGATGATTTCTTACTGCTTAAGACTTACTATACCTATTGTGTTTCTGGTTTATTAAAATTTGTTCACACATATGTATATATATTGTAGTGCGACTTGGATGCATGTGTTCTTTCCAGTCTTAAGCGGGGAGCACAGATTCTTGCATAACGCATTAAGCATAAGGCATAAGAAAATCAACTAATCAGAGTCCTTTATTTCATGGAAATAAAGGAAAGGAAGGAAACAAAGGACTTTGATTGGTTCATTTTCTTATGCATTATGTGTTGTGTGTTATGTGCAAGAGTCTGTACTCCCCGTTTTAGGTTCTATCCAGCCATATAAGTATGGAGACAATTTATTTTTTCTGTAAAGACAGATTCTGTAAGGAGTGGTTATTATCACTTGATTGACTTTAATAACGGAATTGATACTTTATCTATTTAAGTTATTGTTCCTAAAGATGACCAAAAATGTGAACCGAAACGTTTAAATATATTCGATGAATGTTGTAATTATTCCATAAGAATTATATTCATTTAGAGAAATTTGCGCTAATTATTTGTGAGTAACTCAAAATGCAAAGAAGACTCCTTTGTAAATAAGTGTGTGTCACACTTATTAGTTCATTTCACTTTTTTATTTTAAATTATGATATTCATGGAGAGTACTGTATAATCGCATTTAAAAAAAAACATTTTTTTTAATCTTCTTGAGGCTTCCACGGGTGCTTTCTGTATGAAGGTTATCCGTTTCGCGGGTTTTCTCCGTGTCCATATCCATTCCATGGCATTCCAAGAATGGATATGGACACGGAGAAAACCCGCGAAACGGATAACCTTCATTTTTATAAATATACAATATTTAAAAATTATTTTTAACAACAAATTTTTTATCGAGTAAACGATTAATTATAAATAATCTTTTTTTTTAACACATCAGCATCTTAATTTTACATTACGAATTTTATAATTTATATATACACACAAATACAAATTATTATAACTTATTATAAATACTTTGCTATAAAAAAATTATAAATAATTTAATAGCACATGTCAAACCAGTTTTAATATTCCTATTTTGTGATCAAACATTTTGATAAAACATTACAAATTTGAGATATGAATTATTTAGATTTAAATTATTTTAATCACCAAAATATTTATATATTATAAATTCAACTAAAGACAATTTAAAAGATTTTTTATTAATATAATTGTACGCTGACTATATTTATATTTGAAAAAGCATTTGTTTTTAAGAAGAATTATTTATATATAAGACATGAGTACTGTCGTACATGAGTGAAAATCAGTAATAATTAATAGAAGTATAGTTGAGACAAAATAATAATTTTTCTACTTCCAAACGATTATGGATGATGAAGTATTCTCGTAGTTTTCTATTATTCATGAAAGTCATAAATCATAATTAACAATGTATCGCAAACATTTATTACTATCATCTACTTTTTCATTATTTTTTTACTATTTTTAATTAAATGCATAACCCAATTGACTATTCACCAAGCTATTCTCTTTGGATATTGAAATCCTTTGTTCGTCTATTCGCGCTGTATTTTATTTCGCAGAAGTCTTCTTTGCATTTTGAACTACTCACGAATTCTTGAAACTGCGTTAGTTGCTCTTTTATGGTGCACTTTACGATCTTTGAGAAGAAATTCAGTTTTAGAAGAAGTCTAGGATGGTACTGGTGATTGTGCGAAGCACTATCCTTTTCCCTTCTGCTCTTTGTTCATTGATAAAGCCGATGCGAACGAAATGATTTGCATCGACATAAAATTCCTCGATGAAACTCCCTTCATTATGTTTTATATCAAAAGGTTTCTCTAGAAAAAAAAAATTTGGGAATTGTGAATCTGTTGAAAGATAGAAATTAGTTACAAAATAAATCTTTTACTCATCATTCCTTTGAATATCAATTATAAAAATATAAATGTAACATGAAATTAACAATAAGTAAAACAGTGTAAAGAATGTACAAAATATTGGATTATAAATAAAAAGTACTTTATATTAGATAAAATTATTTAACTTTTATCAGACAATATAAAGCTACATATAAGAGAGTTTGGTTAAAATTGAACTAACAATCCGAAATTTATTATAGAATCTAATGAGAGTGCCTGTATATTGCATCCACGAGATCGATCAAGAGACGGGAATTATTTTCCCTTTAATCATCGTTCTATCAGATATGAAAATAAAAATGCTGCGGTCGCAGCGACTGCCTCTCGAGAGAATTTCTGCCTCGCACACACTGGCTACTTTTTTCGTCAAGTCGTACGGGAGCGAATCGGTTCGGAAAGG
>NW_017257021.1:336102-358579 GCF_001594055.1 Mycetomoellerius zeteki | reverse complement strand
GGGTCGTCTTCGGGCTGCTATTACTTCGAGAAGAGCACTTTGCGCTATTACCAATACACGAAACATGACGATGTCAACGAGAAATAGAGTCGAAAGGCGAAGACACTAGCTATCTTTAAGTCGGATCTCTTCTCATTCCTGTAGGAACTATAGGACTATAGTCGATCTCACCTCCAAAGTTCAATTAACAAAAAAATGTTCTTCCCTGTTTTATTCGCGGCGATCCGCCTGTTTTGCGAGGAAACTCGTATCGAAACGATCCGTCGTACAAAGACACTGTGTTCTTAAAAATACTCTATATATATTATTTTAATAAAACACATAGGATTTAGCGAGTTTGATTTTAAAAGCATTTTAATACAAGCATTTCTTTTGATGAAAAATGAACTTCTGCTCTTTCTTATTAACACTCGCTACTTTAACTTTTAAAATATAAAATGCGACTGATATATATTATTTTTTATTTTAACGTTAAGGTTTTGTTTTTCTATATATGGTATATAATTTCTTTACACTCATTTAAAAGATTCATAAAATTCAATTCTTTTTATTTCTAATATATTTAATTTATAAAAAAATAATTTATTAAAATTCTATTATCCTATTATATAGGATGTCCCATTTTAAATAATACATTAAGATTTCTCGAAAATTATGGTAGATACGGAAAAATATTTCAAACAAGAGTTGTATGATTCGGAGGGAGGCATAAGAAGGTACCATTGATTTGAGCTTGGGTGGCGTCGTCAAGGCCAGGTCAAGATCACGTCGATTCTTTTAAATCTCTCGAGAGCTCTTCAAAACACTATAATAAAATATTTTTTCATTAAGTATTTTTCGAATTATGGTATAAGGCTCGAAAGTTACAGTACAGTCGGCGTACAGTTAGCATTACGCAAGTTATCCGATCGACGGCTAAAATCTTTTGAATGTTGTTCAGGATCATGTCTTGGATAACATTTGTCAAGATCAAGGCCATTGGAGATTATTCCTCTTATTTTCATTTTTGCACTAAAAATTCATTTTTACGTAAAAATGAAAATAAGAGGTACATTTTTTCAAAATTTTTTCAGAATTTTTTAATACCGTATTTTCTCATGTTGGTAAAAATAAGAAAATGCAATACTAAAAAGTTGATAAAAAATTCTAAAAAAATTTTTAGAGTTCTATGAGAAGAAAATTAATAATTTTTGCCTGTTGCAGTTTTTCTGTAAAGTTGATAACATTTGTGTAAAAAATTATTGAAGACCAATATTCGGCAATTTTTAGTAATTAATATCTTGTTAACTATTGCGAAAATTGCAAAATAGTAGAACTTTTTAACTCAGTTTAGTCCGCTCTATCTATACAAAAGCGATTGGCAAAAACTTACGGGACACCCTGTATATATACGTTATAAATCGATAATCCAAATCCGTTTTGAAAAATTGAGAGTTGTAGGTACACTCAGGGGTAGGAATACCTACCCATCTGAAGTTGCACGCGTATCAGAGAAGGCATAAGAAGGAATGAGAAGAAGGCATGAGAAAAAATGAGAAGGCATGAAAAGGCATGAGTAGGCACTCCTGTCCCAATGTGTACCTTAACATTTAAACTTTTTTTGAGTAGAATTTTTGAGTAGATAGATGCGGTTTAAAAAAAAATCAATCAATCTTACTTACAAAACAATATCGTATACTTTGCCTCGTGAGACGTATTGGGTAGATTATTCAAAAATTATTGCTTGTCACTGAGAACTTGCATCGACTGGATGCTACGTGAAAGTTTTCGCGATGTTTCGGCCTTATGCAGGACATGGATGGCAGGCGATCAATCCTGATGTCGGAAACTCGAAGAGTTCTATCACGTTGGCGAAATTGATTTAAAGACCGTGTCGTAATCCTTTCGTTGAGAAAACCGTTGCCGAGTAGCGAGACTTCCATTAATGTGGAATAGGCAAAGTCCCTACATAATGTTGTCGCGCGCGCACATTTTCCCAGTACATACAAATTGTTTTGTCTTGGCGACTATTCTTCTCGCTTCGACCAGGACAATCGAGGCAAATACATTCGACGGAATTTCCCTTTACCACCATCCTTTACACCATCTAATCCTCCTCGTAAAAGCCAGCACTCGTGGCAAGGCGCAGCTTCGTTTCCTATAGAACGCCGCAAGGAAGAGTTTGAGAAAAGCTTCAAGATGTTACGAATAAAAGAAAGGATCCCGTTGAAGTGAAATTGAGATGAGATTTCAGCACGGATTTTGGCGGGAAACAAATGGGGCACTGTTGCGTTATTGAGCTTCTAATGGCATAAATTTGATAGATCGTTCGTTGCAGCAGTCATTTTCAAATGATTATACAACACATAACAAATAATATTTATATTTTGAGTATATATCATAACTTTTATCTTACTTGCTGCGATAACATAAATGACACATCTAACAAATTTTCGATATTGTTCAATATTGACATTTTTCAGTATCGTTGAAAAATAAATCTCTTCACTTTTCAGAGCTTACCACAAACACCAGCTGGTAGTGCTGGTGGAAAAGCAAGTGCGAGCGGTACCGGTTCAAGCGCTGGAATGGTCAATGGTGCTGGTGTCGATCATGAAAACATCCGGGACGGTGCTGGCATAGATACAGAGCTCGTAAGTATACAGTTAGATATATTCGTATAATTTTACATAAGTATATATTTATAATAATAAGATTGAAAGACCGCTAATGTTAAACATAATAATTTTAAATTAAGAAGCACCATAACGGTCAGAACGTTAAGATGTTGAACTATTGTAAATTCATTTAAATGAATTAATTTCAGAAATGATAATTGCGTGCCGATATGGTTGTCGGACTTTCAACGCAATCAAATCTGAAAATATTAATAATTCCCCCAAATTCCCCAACTTAAAAACTGTAATAAAACTTATTGCGAAAAATAATGCCTCGGCCGGGAGTCGAACCCGGATCTCTTGCATCCGTTCGAGCGTCCTAAGCCTTTAGACTACCGAGACAGTTTTATTACAGTTTTTAAGTTAGGGAATTTGGGGGGATTATTAATATTTTCAAATTTGATTGCGTTGAAAGTCCGACAACCATATCGGCACACAATTATCATTTCTGAAATTAATTCATTTAAATGTATATATTTATAATTTATTGAATAATATATATGTAGGTGCGTGCGTGCGTGCGTGCGTGCGTGCGTGCGTGCGTGTGAAATTATATTGTATTGCAATATATGTACATCGAAATCTTAATTTCCCGTTAAAGTTGTCTTTGAAAATTGAAATAACAATCAAGAAAATACATTGCGCACTTTATAAATCCCTCGCGCAATAACCGGTTGCATAATTTTTCAAATTATTTTTTGTAATATTAAATGTATCTATTATAGAGATGTTATAATGTTACAACTCATTGTATTTCTATAACTTGATTCGACAACTGTCTTTAATTATTCGGTTAACTTAATAAATTAATTTTAAAACACCATCGTCCAGTAACGAAATGAAAATAGAACAAACCGTTTCCTTCCTTTGTCGATAACTCGGAAAAGTTTCTCGCAAGTGTGCCACCGCGACAAAAGTTTTATCACGGCAAAAGAACCGAGCGACAAAGCGGCTGTTTACTGTGCTGGGTGCTATTGTTTATATCGTTCTACTTCAGTTTGAGCGGACCTTTTTATTGCCACGTATGAGGAACTTCGTCAGGCCGATTAAAAAAAAAGAACTCGTACCGACCTGTCATAGGAAATCATTGTCATTACGCTCATTAGCTTAAATTATTCACAAAAAATCTACAGATAAAATGTTGTTGCTATTATATGTATGTGCAGATACGTTGCATTTTATTATTAAATTTATGAAATTTATGAACCTTGTTTTTTTGTAAGATTAAGAAAAATTAACATAAATAGAATTCTTTATAAGACACGATATTCTTAGAAAGTTATATGTGAATATTAAAAATGATAAATAATATTCATATAACATTCTAGGAATATTGTATGCTTATAGAGTTTTTCCTGAATTAACATCAGATAACAAAAGCAGAATCACGTATTGGTAATAATAATACATATTAAATACTTAGTATTTTGTTTAATTTTTGTCCTAAGAGAAGATATAATCTGTGCATGAGAGGATTAAAGAATATTATACGTTCTTATGCATAATAAAATAAGTTAAAAAGAAAAGAAAACAGCAAGGTTCCGGAAAGTGTGCAATACGGGATTTAACCAGAGGAGCTGGTAACAGTAGGAGCTAGCTAAAATTCAGGAATTAAGCGATTACTTCCGAAGTTAACCATTGTTCCCGGCAGTCCATCAATCCGCCTCTCTGACGATTCTCCCTGCCGTTTTTTCGCACGTCGATCTATTCGTACGGAATTAAAACCGTTATCTGCGTCCCTCCACCCGCTTCACCGAGTTCCGAAAAGCAGAGAGATGGGCAGTAAAGACTGGATGAGGGTTGAAATTCATGGGCGAACGTCGAACAAAAGGAGTACAAACGGAGATGGAATCGACTGGTCGTCCGCAGACTTTGTGATCTAATGATGTATATGAGATTTCACCGATACATTATTATTGTTGTTGTTATTATTATTATTATTATTACTAAATTTGTTTTTTCTAAAATAATATTTCTGACTTTATTATCTTTATATTATTTAAATTGATCTGTTTAAAGATTAAAGAAATATGTACATACGTAATTTGTATTAAGTGCAATCTTGCAAATAAAATATTTATATAAAGGTAGTTTTGTCATAATGTCTAGTTTTTTACATGATTATTTAAATATTTATGATTTTGAGTTTCTTTCCAATATTTCACATGTCTTAATTATTAACAAAGAATTATTTTAAAGAACATTACATATTAAAGGATACAGCTTATTCACTTTTATAAAATAATTTCATCTTTTTAAACATAATATACCTATACATAATATATACGTAATGTATAACGAAGCTATCTCTTTGCAAAATCCAAATAAATTGTCAGGTCGATATTACTAGTCTAGCTTTATGGGTATTTTTAATCAAATTTCCGCAAAAGCTCATGCCTACCGTGATTGTTCATTCCGAAATGTCGGCGCAACGATAGGCGTCAACAATTTTTTCATCGCTTTCCCCATTTTCTTCGTGCTCTTCCTCTTTTCCACTTTGGTCGGATTTTTTACAATTTTTTCGGTGTCTGTCGATTTACATGCGCCAGCAAAATCGACAATGCTTACGTCGTTTGCTGCGATCGTCTAGCAGTTTATAATCGACAAGCGGTAGTAGGATGGTAGGCCAGATAAAGTCGAGCAAGTTTTATTGTGCTTACTATGACTCATCCTGTTTTCTAGATGTTCCGATATATCAAAGCGTCTCGCCCCTCGTGGCCATCTTTACGTATTTGCGTATTCATCTCTTCTCTCTCTATGACAGAAGTGAAATTGGAAATACGATATACTTAGATCTACAACATTTATATCTCGCGTCGGTATATATTCTCATGTCGGTATATGTAACATGCAATGTAGCATCCAAAAATTGCAATGCATTCTTCTTTGCTCTCTTTCGAATAAATAATCACAATATATGTATGAGTATTATATATATTTGAAAAAAGCCTACACTCAGAGAAAAAGACATAAATGATGGCAACTATGAAAGCTTTATATGTAAAATTAATGTACATAGTTGAATAAATTATTTTATATAGTTATCGCAACTGCAAAATAGTTTATTCAACGGTGTGCATTAATTTATTTAACTATGTACATACACTCATTCTACATAAGACACATACTTATATAATATACATACTTTTATAGTTGCCATTATGTTTTTCTCTGACAATGAATGTATATGTATATACGCACGCTTAAAAAAACGGAAGAAGAGTTAACCCTTAAACATCACACTATTTTCGCCACCTGATTTCACCAAACATGGGTTACGGTAACCCTGGAGTCTTCTTTTGCTTTTATCCTGGGATCTAATGCATCAATTTTAACTTTTTTTTTTTAATCGATACAACAGACAGTATAAGGAAAAAGAGTATATAGATAAGAATATCATAAAATTTCCGATAACCAAGATATTTTAAAAAAAAGAAGAAAGAAATTTTTCAAAATTAAAAAAAAATCGTTGTTTTTTCAAACGGATTGGGTTACCATAACCCAGTGTGGTGTTCAAGGGTTAATATTAATATTTAAATATTCTAAACATCTATATATGTTTCAATCGTAATAATATTAAAATATTTTCTATAAATATAAAAATATAGAATATAATATTACATATTTTTTGTACGTATGTTCCAAAACGTCTTTTCAGTATCACAGTACTAATAAATTATGCATATAGTTTGTTCGCTTTAATTAATAAAGACTTATAAGACATATAATTGTTATATCTTTTTCGCGATGCTAATTCTCTCACTTTGCTTACTTTGTGCTGCGAAAGTAATTGTCTGTGCAGAATCATATTTCGATAGTTCACAAATATTAAATAATCGTTATTATTTAATGTTTATAATTTATTTGTATATAATTATACTTGTTCTTTGTAGAAAATAAAAATCTAACAATAAGTAGAACGCATAGCACATGTCTATGATGTTTAATACTTAAGAAAGTCCGAGGCTGGTTGCCATACGGAGTTAATTGTCAAAGTCATGCTTATAATTCAATACATAGTAGAAAAATCTCTTTTTTACTAGTTTACTGATATATTAATATTAATTTAAACAATATTAAGAATCTTTAATATTGTTTATTAATTAAATATTAATTTATTGTATAAAATGCTTTGCATCCAAAAGCGTTATGTATATCATTTACAACGACTTTTAAGAACATAAAGTTAATGAATAAATTTTTTTTATCTCTTATTTTGTTGTCTGATAAATTTTTGACATTATCAATCGCGATTTTCCTGTAATCATAGAAAATGGCATGTTTTAGAATATTTTTACCGCGGTTAATTAATCATTATTCTGACAAAAATGAATACAATCTCGTTTACTAAAAACAACCATGTAGATCGACCAAAATGAGCTCGGATTAGATGATAATCAATTATAATCTCTTTAGATCGACATGTTTTTAGAAAATATGTTTACAAATATAATATTATATAGACGTATATGTTTTTTCATTTTTCGTATAGAAACTATAATACAAAAACAAATTACGCATATTATGATTAAAATAACTATTTTATTTGTATCAATAATATAATTACTATTTCTTAATATATATATATATATATATTATTTCTTAATATATAGAATTAGCATTAAAATAAAAATTGTATTTTTTGTATGTTTTATTCTTAAAAAATATGTTACTGTCAACCCTGGAATGTGTGACAATCAATCCTGAGTACGGGACTAATTGTCACATTTTCTCAGCTTTATTTAAAATTAAATAAATTATTTGTATAATAATGTATTCAAGAATAATATTTTTTTAAAATGCTTAAGGGATGTAGGCATATAGTATCTCAAAATCTTATATCTTCTTTTTTCTAAACATCATTATTCAAAAACCGGCCTTAACTTCTTCTATATAAAAATATTTTTAAAAATTATAATAAATAATTTATTATTTAAATTTATTTATGTTATAAATATATTCTAATTATCGCGTCTACATATTTTTTTAAAAAATATCTTTACTGAGAAAGTTATTAAATAAAGATTTTGGAAAATTGTTTGAATAAGTTTACACGAAACTGAAAATTTGAGCATTTACGAAATAATAATATTACGAAATAAAAATTTACGAAATAATAATATGCATGTGTGCATATTCTTTATTCTATCTTTAAATCGGAAGCATTTATTATTTAAATAGACAGAAATTTATGCATTAAGTTGTTTCGCGTTTCTTTTTCGTTGCATGAATGGTCATTATAATAAAAAAAAATCGGAAAATTAAGAATAATTTCCGACATTTGGAAGCAGCGTTGCATTCTATTGCCTTGTTTCGATCCGCTCTAGCTTGTGAACCTTTACAAAGAAGAATGAATTTCATAATTTTGCAATCCGAATCTTTTTGCAAAAACAAAAAAGGCTGAAAAAGTGTGTGGTACTTTTTGTTTTTCATGTTTCTTCGTGAATTATATTCTGATTCACTTCATCGTTTATTAAGTGATAATTTCTTGCATTATCTTTATGATATGTGGTAAACACATGATTACTAACTGAATTATATATTAATATTAAATTATACTTTTACAGCAAGTTGCAAAAAATTACTTTAAATTTGAATAATGTATATGACAATAAAAAGTTTTCTTATGTAGGATCATTTCAATAATACACAGATAAAAAATGTTCTCTTTAATAGTATCGATTTAAAAAAAAAATTAATAATTATAATTAGTCGGTTTTTAAATTGAGACTTTTTTGTTTTTTTTTTGTCGATCGACGGATCTTGTAAACGCATTTAGAGAAGACACAGACGAATCATAAGCGTAAACATCTATCCTGTATGTCTTGTAGCAATTCTCTGCAGTAAAGAAACCAATTCCGTTGCCATTATGCTGCGAATTTATTTTCTGTCTTTTCTCAGGTTATATTAATCTTGAAATCTCTTTCAAAAGCATTTTCGCTAAAACTATATATACATACTAACTACTAACAATAAGTGGAACAATTATTCATAAATATCTAATGTGGCTTTTTAAATTTTGTGAACATTTTGTTTTTCCAATTTTACTCTAATTTGGAGAGAAGATAAGGACAGGAAAGAAAGAAAAATTATTATTGTTTGCTATATTTGTGCAGGCAAAGTTGAGGATGAAGATGCGTATAGTGCATTCGCAAATGTGGATTGTTCCGGGACTCGCATATTTGATTAATTAAAAACTAGATAAGCGAAATGTCTGGTTGAAGTTGCGATTAACAATACGCAGTATTGTGTAGATTATGCAGATTTCTTTAATTTCTTCCGAGCCATTTGTGACGAGCGTTAATGTCGCGTAATAAAGGAACCGAGTTGTGTGCTGGAAGAGTGCTTCTTGCATTGCTTCTGTCGAAACATTTTTTAAACTAAGAATCCAGCAACTATGTATAGACTAATGAACATTCAGAGTATTATGTAAAAACATAATCAACAATAGTATGTGTGTATATGTATATAAAGAAAAAATGTTTTAAATACATTATATTTAGAATCAAAATAATTTATTAATACTGGTCCAAAAGTTTATTCTATTATTAGATTATTACACATATACATATACAATTAGATTGACGCATATACACATATACAATTAGATTGACAAGAAAAAAAAATTTGTTTTTGAATCGGTCTCTCAGTTCAAAATCTTCCATTTCATGCCAAAAGAATACCCCTAAATTTTTATCAAAAAATATTAAGATTTAGAGGTCGCTAGTGAACGATTTTTAAAAACAAATTTCGATTTTCCTTAATACATGTTTAATTTGATGCAAAAATAGCTTAATCCGGATTTTAAATGTGATACTGGATGTTTTTTTGGTCGCTGAACATGATACAATAATTCATTTAACCCTATGATATACATTAAGAAATGTAACCCGATTAATGTGAAAAAATGATTAAATTTCGAGTCCAAGGTCGCAAGCAAAGTTCTAAGCATTCAAATGGGTCATTATTCCCTTTAGCGACTTCTAAATCTTAATATTTTTTTGATAAAAATTTAGGGATGTTCTTTTGATATGAAATGGAAGCTTTTGAGCTGAGAGTCCGATTAAAAAAATATTTTTTTTTCTTGTCAGTCTAATATATGTATAAATATAATAAGATAAATTTAATATTTGTGGATATTATATATATATATATGTATAATAGAATAAACTTAATATTTGTACCAATATTAACAAATTCTTCTGATTCTTCTAAATATGTTTTTCTGAATTTTTTTTTCTTTTAATAAATCTCTTAAGACAACATATTTTTCTTTTGAAATGTTAAAAAGTAATATAAAACTTAAAAATATATTTAATTGTTTTACAAACGCTTTATTTTATGAGTACAGTTTTACTCTCCAAATTATATTTTCGTAAAATTAGTTAAATTAATCTTATCAAAATTTTATCAAGCTTATCAAAATATAAACGCATCAGACATACATAGTTGTTTCTCCAAAATTGCTTGTTTTATAAAGTTTTCTATTTAAAAATATTCTACATATTTCATATCCTCGAAAAAGTAAAGAAAAGTAATTGTATAGATAAGTGCTTGATGAGGGAACGATGAGGGAAGCGTCAAACATTTTATTAAATCGGACATGTAAAAACCACAGCTAGCTAATATAGAGGAATAGAAACGCGTTTTTGTCGAAAAAAGAAAAAAAAATATATAGGAGATGAAAAGGAGAAGAGAAAAAAAGAAGAGCGGCGCGCGATATAACAAAGAAACGCCCAGTAGCGTGGGGGCTTTGAATTCACAACCCTTCTCTTCGCCTCCTTCGTTATTTTCTATCTGCCTAGCATTATGCATTTTTCTTCACCTATATTACGAAAAACGTTGGTAAAACGTTTCATACTCGCATTCACAAGTGGCCGCGCGAATCCGCTTTATTAAACCCTTCAAGCGCTTGAAAGCGCGCACGCGAATTATGGGTATTATAACGCGGTAACATTTAATAGAAACGATAAATACATGCATAAAGAAGATATTTTTATTTAAAACAGAAATAAACGACGAGAAATCGAACATCAAGTTTTTAAGAAAAAAAAAAATTAAACTGACAAGTGCATATAACGTGACGCAACCGTGTGGTATGTAAATCTACGAAAAGTCCTTTCACTGTGTGAAAAAGTGCAAACTCACACGTTATAATATTATCCGATTTAACATTGCTACATTTGTATCTTTATCAAAAAGACTATGTCATCGCATAATAATTTGTAAGATATAGAACATCGTTTTATGTTTTAAACTAAAAATTAGTTATTACGATAGGAAATCGGCTCGCAACATGTAATTTCTGCAGAATAAAATAATGTCTTCTTTCTTTTGATCGATCGAGCATCTAACTATTTTGAGACCTTCGTCTTAAGACTATCGGATTATTCCGTAAGACGGTTTACATTCTGCAGTCACTGCAAGGGATAACGTTTCAGCGATGTAATACTATGCTAAATACGTTTAGTAACGCTAACATAATCCCGAGATATTCAGATCTTGGAATAGGAAGAATGTTTTAGATTGCCGAAGAGACAAACCTTTTGTTGTAAGTAATATGCTTGAATCATAAATCAAGGAAATAAGCTATTTATAAACTCATCTTTGTTTCATATCACGTCTACATTATTTTAACATTCTCCTGGCTCGAAAAAACCAATGACTTTTACAATTCTTTTTATAGTTTTATTTGACGTAACACCACAAATTCTTCAACTTTTTTCTTTTGATTCTTTATTAATTTCTTATTAATGTGATATTTAATTTTTTAGGTAACACGAATAATAATTAGTTCGGTTATTGTAATGATTAATTTACTTTTATTTATTTTTATTAAAATTAATTAATCTTTTCTTTTGCGCATGTACGCGCAAATAAATCTACTAATTAATTTTAAATTTGTACTTACTTTGAACTATCGATTAACTTAAAGTTCTATTAAGTCCGTCAACGATATATCTATTGTTGTAATAGTAATATTATACTATCTATTGTTGTAATAGTAATATTATACTATCTATTGTTGTAATAGTAATATTATACTATTTGTCTGAGATATATAGTTTATGAAAGAAAGTTTAATTAATTATACATTTATTACCGTTAGTATAATTTTATTTTATACATTTTTCTCATTTTTATAGTAAATTTTAATAGTGCTATGAGCACTATTAAAATTTAGTTGCCAAAACTTAGATGATTACTTAGATGATTTAAGCAGATTTTATATATTTATTAATTTTATGAGTTATTTCTTATATGTGCTATCACGTTTTCCAATAAGTACTATTATATATATTTCATGCATTTCATCATCTCATCATTAATAAGCCACGTAAAGCGAGCGAAATTGTATCATAGATGTTAAAAGCTTTATTCAAAGTACAAAGGAGCTTCTGAGGGTGGTGTGCGTTCTTTTTGTTTTTCTTTTGTCTGATTAATCCTACTTGCAAAATGTTCCCGCACTTTGTTGCTTAGGCTTTTGCATTTCTGTCCCGTATGGCTTTAAGAATTATATATTTTTTTCTTTTTTTAAATAAAATTGAGTTAAACTTCCCATCAACCTACGAGAAACTTTATTCCGTCTTTTTTGGTCCTTCTAATTTTTCATCAGCCTTACGATTAGTCTTTACGAGAACAGCGTCGCCATTTTAAGAGAAGTGCTCTACTTAACTTTTTATAATGTCTGATTTTCTTCATGTAAGACCTTTCATCTATGGCTCCTTGATAAGTTGCTACCTAATTGCGTCGTCTTATACGATGCATTGGAGGATACTTTATTATTGGAGGATTTTTCCAGAAATTTTTTTAATTGTTAAACAGTCGGTTTAAACAGTCATTTTTATCATTATATCTTGTAAAGAGAATAAGAATTGAAAAATAAAGGTATTTATTATGTATTGGAGCTTTATATAACAAAAAATAGTAAAGTTTGAATATTAAATATAGAAAACATGTACATAATATGTAACATATAAACGTGCACATGTATTTATTAAAAAGGAAAAAAGAAAAAAGATAAATTTGATTATTCTTTGTTTAAACTGTGTAAATTTATCTACTATATCATTTATATTATTTATCTTATTCTAAACTTTCAATTATAATTCATGAGATTAATTAGAAAATGTTTACGATATAGTGCGTCAGGAAACTCAATGATTTCGTACACTAGCATTGAAAAGGATCCGAAACGGGATCGAAATATTTGTACAAAACTTTGGAACAAATAAAAAAAATTATTACACACATTGGCACCCTGTGTTTGGCTTTATAAAGCATCAATCTTAATGACAGAAAAAAGATGAAATAACAAGCAAGACAAATGAAAATTTATATTGTTGCAATAATTTTAAATTTCATATATATATATAATAGCGTAGACTGTTATTAATCACAATATGATTTGTAGAAACAAAAGGAAATAAATGACTTTATTTGATATTGAAGTTGCTTAAAGAGATTATGCAGTTTAATTTCTTTTTGAAAGCAAACATAACCCGAATTGAGAATACAGAAAAGAGAAACCAGGAATAGTGTTAGAGCATTCACTTTGTTACTTGCAGTTACTGGAAAATAAGTGGCACGGATGGAAACGCTTTACGACCTGTAGAAACTTCGTAATAGTACCGTATCGTTACGACCTCCCGCCCTCCGTTTCAATAAACTAATTGAACTAAAACTTCTCAAAGCCACGTAAAGTCCTAGTCGAACAATATTCATCCGCCATCATAAAATACCACATTACAAAGTTGAAGTAAAGCTAGTGACATTTATTAGAAAATGATTATGAATAAAGATTTTAAATAATATCCACATCTTTTTAGAGAGAATAACATTCATAAAATTTAACAAAGTTGTAAAAGTTAACAAAAGAATACAAATCTAGTGTGTTATTAATTTTTAAATTATCAAAATAACAATTTTAAAAAAGTCTATATTTTATTATTCGTTAATATTAAAGTTTAATTTAAATTTTATTTTAAATTTATTTAAGATTTTTATTAATAGAAGTATATGGCAATTCGGAAGTTTCTGAAATACATATAATAAAAGAGAGAATATGAAACTAGTTTTACTTTCTTGTCTTCTGAAGATTACACAATGCTTTTGAAACAAAGAATTTCTAGTGAATACGCGTGTTAATTGAAAACGTTTTGAATTAAAACAAGTTTGAAGAACAAACGCATTATTGAAATAATCAAATTACTTTGAATCTGCCTTTAAAAAGTTTAAACAGAGAATGAGAGGGAGAGAGAGAGAGAGAGAGAGAGAGAGAGAGAGAGAGAGAGAAATTTAGGATAGTGTAATACATGTGCAGTAGATTTTTGCACTTTCGTATTAATCCATGTATCCTGATCGACTGTTGGCTTTGAAAGTTTCTATACCTCGAGTTAAAGAGAGAACGTTATCCCGCCAATGTTGCATTAACGAAAGTTAAGCTTAAGCCTTTTAAATTTTTCATGTGGATCATACAACTTTATATCAGTTACGAATGTATTTAAAATATATCGCGATAGAAGAAATATACAAAGATGACACGTTTATACATATTTGTAACATGCAGAAAAAGAAGATTCTTTATCAATTATAATAGCAATCAATTATAATACATTGGTCGACAAAATTTCACTTTGCTTATTAAATTAATGTGATGAAGTATTTCTTTTATAGTATTTTTTCCACTGATTTCAAATTTGTTTGCCAAAATGAGAAGGGCAGGATTTTTTAATAAGGATAAGTAAATAAATAGAAGAATTTTTGAATATTTAATTAAAAATTCTTTCTTCTGCTTAAACATAAATAATTATTTATATGGAACAGATATTTAATTCAACGTGATATTCGATCAACGATGATTTTCTATTCGTTATAAAAGGCTGTAAACAAAAATAAATCATTTTAATTAAGAAAAATGTCTCTTAGGCCAACAAGCTATTTGTTAGCAAAATGTACAAGTTTTTAGTATAAGTGAGTCGATTACAAAATATTGGAGCCTGTAGAATAAATTTTAATCTTATTTTCAAAATCAGCATCAAAAAATATATAAGAATCAGCCAAAATAATCCAATTTAACAAAATCGTTATTTTGAAGTGTTATTTATTGTGATTATAAAATATTTAATATTAATTTTGTTAACCACACAATTGATCGATTATTGATAAGGTTATACATATGGTAATATAATAAATATGTCTATGATATTTTCGTTCATATATCTGTCATATGTAAAGGACGTATACGCATTTTCGGAATGATATTACCGATTACCGAGATAATCAGATGCGCCAAGAACTTGAACGGTCGTTCATGGTGGAAATATTACCTCGTCAATGTCGTATTAAGACGCGATAAGTTTAAGTTGGAATCCAATTTGAATACCCGACAGCTTGTTAGAGCTTACCTAGGCTATGAGTGCAACTTTGACGATGCGCAGATTTAGCATTCGCCAACTTTGAAACGATCTAACTCAAAAGCGCGTTCCGCGAAGGTATTCGACGGTACCTACCAAGCAAATTCTACATTCCGCGCACGTATTTACTCGTGAATGTCCCATGTACGAAAAATGTAATGCAAAATTTCACGATGGAAAAAACTTAAAAAGTTCCAGAATTATACATTGCTAGCTTGTATATAACGCATATATTGATTATATATATGTATATGCATATGTATAAATATTATGATATGAATTATTGGCAATTGATTATATATATGTATGCACGCACGCGCATATACACACAAAATCGTATAATTTATATACATATCTGTAAGTATAAATTTACAAAATCAAAACATTTCAGTACACTTTGTTTATAAGAAATGTTTATAATCCTACAATAATTAGTGAAGTAGTATACGTATAAAAATTGCTTTTATATGTATATTGCTCTAATTGTAATTTTTCAAGAATATATCTGTAAGTCTGTATTTAGCTGAAAAATAAATTTATATTGACAGAAAATTTGAAGATAAGAATATATTTCAAAATATTTAAGAATATAAAAAAAATTTTTTAATATGAAAATTTTTTGTATAATATTTAAAAATATTATTTAAAATATTTTTTTATTTTCTTTGAATTGTATTATTCATAAGTTAATCATTATTATACCAACTCTAGCAAATAGTGCACTAAATTCGCTGCATTGTGTTATCGCATTATTACTATATACCCAACTCGTATACTGTTTCAGGCTTTAGTATACCGAGATGGCAACCTCGTCTCAGGCTCACTCGAGGCATTAGTGCAGCACATGGTGCCTACGGAGGAATATTATCCTGATCGAGCGTATCTCTTTGCCTTTTTGCTGAGCGCCAGGCTCTTCATCAAGCCACACGAGCTTTTGGGCGAAGTTTGCGCTCTCTGCGAACATCAACAGAACCTGAATGGAGAGGGCGGTAAGGTAAGCATTAGTACTTTCAATTATACTTTCGATTTGTGAAACGATATGAAACATTTTATTGATATCACACGAAAATCGTAGACTATTGTTTCATCACAAAATCGTGCGTCTGATTATATTTTTCATAGATCTTATACATCTGGGTGCGTCTTTTCCATTAGATAGAAAGAGAGGCGTTGTATCCTTCTATCCTTCGTTGTATCTATCCAAATGTATGTATAGTATGTACGTACGACACGCATATTCGAAATGATATGAGAAATGATCAACAATTTCAAATAAATCACGCAATGACATTAACCGATAGATTATAATTGACCAAGTCTTGCAAAAATGGTAAGACGATGTGGTGTATATTGGAACTATGTAATAGAATTATTGGAGAAAGAACGGCAATATTTCCTTTCTCATTCGTGTAAGTACTTAATGAACAATTATGTTTTAAAATGTAATAAAACATAATTGAAGTTTATATCTACATATTTATATGACAATACGCCCGAGTTTGGGGCATAATGGACAATAGTCTCATTTTAATAATAAAAAGATAGAAGTATTGTTACGCTCGCGCGATCGAATCGCAAGCCCGTACGCGTACACGTACGAAATGAAAAGCACGTTCGTTAAGAAAGAAACAAGACGCTTTATTCAGAGTACACACTACAAACAAAACGACCGTGTACGGCGGAGCAATTCAAGAGTGATCGGAGCACGTCCGAGCGTAATGACGTCTGACGTCCCAATACTCCCGACTGCAAAAATCTATCAATCTGTCTAATCCATTAAACAGCTGAGCTGCTGCTCGTCCCGATAACGCGCTCTTCATGTTTCACTCGACTCGACTCGCTTGGAGACGGTACGGCATGAGTGTCGACACGGTGCGAGCACAACAATAGATATTATAAGGTCTGTTCTTTTTAGCTGAACTTTTGTATCGGTTCATCTTTCTTCCTTTTCTCTCCAGGAGGAAAGGAGAGGAAGAAAGATAAATTGGTACAAAAGTTTAGCCAAAAAGGACAGGCCTATACTCTCTTGTTTTGTCGGTTATTTTTATTTTTAGCCTTATTATAGCCACAAGGAGTATCCATGTTTGTAAGATCTATGATACTTTTCTTCTCCTTTTTTTTCAATATTGAATTACAAACATTTAAGTACTCTTTCATATATAAATTTTACTGCGTTATTTTTTCTATATGTTAATTTCTGAGGTATATTATACATATAACAATATTATTTTGAAACTATAAAGGCTGCTATTTCTCCTTTATGTACCAAATATTGCTTCAAATATTCTCTTATTAATACGCTAATCTCGTTTTATCAGTTTATTCACATTCTGAAATATATTTTGCGTCCTAAAATAAAAAAATAATTTTTTTGCTTTGTCATTTTTTGAAAAACGTTAAAGTATCTGGTACGTGTGTGTATTCCAGGAACGATTACATCGCTTCGTGCCGCGGTTGGTGCAGCTGCTAGCGGAATGGACGGAAACATTCCCGTACGACTTCCGGGATGAGAGGGTGATGGGTCACGTTAGGTCCATCACGCAGAAAGTCGCTGCGGTCGACGCCGCGGCGAGACAGGAAGTTTCGGCGCTGCTGCAAAACTTGCTTCTACGACTGACGGCTCTGGAAAGGTACGAGGAGGGCCTGGCCAGACTGGCGACCGAGGCAGCGACGGAGCAGCTTACACAGGTTCGTGAGTTTCGGTACAAGCGCCCATTTGCGACCGTCAGCTTGCATTTCGCTGTCCCACCTCGGCTTAGTTAGTGACTCAACGCGACATTTTCCAAACTATAACATCGCCGATCTCTCTGAGATTGTGCGTGCAAAATAAATAGGTACATGATGATATCCAAAAATTTTTTGTTTGAAGAAAAAGAGAGACGCGATATAAGTAATATTTGTCAGTGTTGCACAATCCATCTGAATAATACAATTCAATGATAATGAAGCTATCTCTTCATCGAGAAATTAATCAAAATAGCGCATTTGTAAGTCGATGACAATTAAGGTATGATTTGCTATGCTAACAATTTACACAATATTCTTGAGTTAGGATAACATTTGTTATTTGTAGAAAATAACTCTTGTTTCACATAAGTCAAACTTACATAATTATATCAATATGCGTCCATTACATAATCGATCTCATTGTTGGATTCAGCAAATTACTTCCATATTTACAAAAATGTGATTTTCTGTAACCTATGTAATTCACATTATGGGGCTTTATAAACTGAATCTAAGATAATAAAATAATAAGAGAAAGAATACTAGTGCTCTCGGTCAATCACGCATTGACCCGGGTGCCGCATTGTTCCGCAATTTCAATATGGATTTTACTCGCGTAACCGGCTTGCCATGTTGCAAAGCCCGATTACTCGGTTTACCGTATAATCGTATCGACCCTTCGAGGACTTTCAGCATAATGAAGCGATAATATTCTCCCTTCGGATAACGCTCCGCCTCTTATGCTTTTCATTCTCTCTCCTTCAACCATTCCACACATGGAACATTGCTATATCACGACTGTTATAACGTTTATACGCGAATGTCGGGATCCCATTCGCATCCATGTATCACATACATACGCATCCCGATCGAAACGCACAAACTTGAACATCCACAAGCGTACGCATGTGCACTTTGCGCGGTTAGTCCTGTTAGTGCAGTTTCCATGCCGGGAGACGTTAACCATTCCGTTAATTTGATTATCGCGTGCCTATCTGCCGCTTGTAATGCTCGCTAATAGGTAATTTGCAGCTACATTAGTTAGTTAAATATACCGGACGGTGTCATGTGTGGCTAATCACTACGAAATTATGTGGCTATATATCCCTTTGGACGCTGCGTAAATCGTTTCGCGTAAACACGCGAAGGATTGCGACGATGTTGAAAAGTAAAATTTTGATAGAGTGACTGTGATATTACTTATATGTAGATTATAATAAACCACTTAATTGAATCACGCCTACGAGTCATATCCTAAAATTCGTTGTAATAGTTGAATGCCAGTTATATTTTTTTATATTTATGGAAAATAGCATATTATACTGTTCATATTTCATTAAAATTTTCTTAATTAGAATACTGTAGCATAATTTGGATTGTAGAAGCATAATTTTACACAATTTTAGAATAGAAATGGAGTCGTCAGTTATTTAAAAACTAAAACAATTTTTTCAAAGATACCAGAAGATTTACGGGTTATCGTCGTCTTTTTATCCATTGTTAATACTAACGTTTTGTGAACCTTGCCGTTCACTCCATCAGAGTGAGGAGCGCGCTGATACTGAACTGCTCCTCCAGAGAACTCTCTTTATGTAGACACTGTAAAAGGAGGGGCATTATCAAAATAATTTTTTTAATACAAAAAACTGTATAATCTTAATTAGAATTTTCGATTATAATAAATAGCTTCTGCATAAAAAACAACCATTAAATTATTAGAATTATACAAACTTTTTAAATAATTTTACAGTACCAGGTAAAACAGTGCCTTATCGATATAAATCTGAGTATTTTTATATAAATCCGTTTATTTTTTCATCTATTTAAAATAATTCAAAAAATCTCTAAAAATTCACAAAAATACTTTCAACTTTCTTAGAACAAATGTTTAATCTTTATTTTGGAAAATGATAAAATGTAGATATAATTTAATTCATCGAATTTGCGAAAAATTTGCACGAATAGGAATCGGTCGGACAAAAAATATTCAACATCGTAAAGGTAAATTTTACCAATTATCAAATTTTATTTTTAAGTATGATTGTAAGACAATTTTTTATATTATATTTTTATGTATTTAAAAAATGAGAGAAGTATATTTTATAAAAAATGCAAAATTTCGATATTTCACATCCGATAATTTTTTCACTTTTCTAAAACTGGAAGCCAAATACATTAAATTTAAATCCATAGCTGATTGTACCGCAGGATTATGAAAATAAGAATAAAAACTATAAAATTTGATAAAATATCGTGTTTGTAATTATTTATTTGATGTTTGAAATTTGTAATTTATCTGCTATAAATTCAAATAAAGTATCAAATTATGAACACGTGAAATTTAAAGTTAAAAAGAACTTTTAAAATTCATGTATATATTTTTTTGAAAAAATTAATTGCACTTTTAATATTTAATATTTAACATTTTTAATTAAACATTTGGCCATAACAATAAAATTAATTTGACGTTTTTATCTTAAAAGGAAATTAATTCCTACATTTTTATACAAAAATACAATATAATATTTATATTTTACATGATATTTTTTTAATCAAATTATCTCTTTTTGTTTAATTTTTAAGTTAAAACTAACTTGAATTCTTTTAAACCTCAATTTTATTAATTTGAATTTAAAAAATAAAAAGATATCAGCGGCAATCAATTATATTTTAAATTTTGAAAGAACATATATAGTACTATGTCAAAATCAGCTACAATTTAGAAAGACATACACTGTTAAAAATTTCATGAAATATAATATACTTTTAATTTACCCAATTTGAACTTAATTTCATGACATTACATTAAATTTAATGTATTTATAACTGAAAAGTATATTTGTCTACATGTATATGAAATTTAATGTATTTTACATGAAATTTGATGTACTTTTCATAAAATTTTATGAAAAGTACATTAAATTTCATAAATTTAATGTACACGTTCATTACATTTAAGTAACTACTGTAACTTAATTTTTAGTTAAATCATTCATTACTTTTAATTTCGTTCATAACCACGAGCTTCATTTACATGTAAAGGATGTGGTCACATTTTTAACAGTGTAGCACTATGTCAGCGTCTACGAAAATGTTAAATTAATCACAAATCTACTGGTACACAGGTTTGAATTTATAAAAGATAATTTAGAATATGTAACGGCTAACTAGCATGAATTATTATTATCATTAGAATTTTGAAATCATGTGGTCAGATACATCATATCGGTAACATTGTGGAACATGAAATTATAGATACATTGAAAATACACACCGAAAGAAAGTAAAATAAGAAATCTAGCGAGCTTATTGACATAGACATGTAACGAAGAAAGAACTCAATTTTTATTTGTATACTATACATTACTGCGTAATTTATAATTTATATTTATATTACTGATGATGGCCCAATAGAAGGCCGAAACGTCTATTTTATTTATTAATTTAATGTAATTTTATGTATTGACTTTGAAAGAAGTTTCGCTGTACGACATCAAGCACTCGTGGTATATGCCTTTTATTTCTCTTGTTCTGAAATTTTGACCACGTTTTGACATTTAATGTTTGTTAAATTAATGTTTATTTTTATTAAAATTTTTATTTTTGCATCATATTTGTGCTAAACGGTTTCAGAATATATTTATAAATTATTTTTTATTTTGAATCGGATTAGTCTTTAAAATACTAAGCACAAAATATTAAACATTAGCGCGATGTAAATAATAAGTTAAGCAAAATTTATATTAAACTTACGCACTCAATAATTCTGAATTAATTTCATGAATACTAAATAACTGTTACTTACGTGCGGGATGAGAGTAAAATTAAGTATTCATACGTTTAAAACGAAAATTTTTATTAAACCTGTGAGATAGAATTTCCAGGGAGTTTACTTTAAAGAATATTAAAACGATATTTGCCGATTATATGATAAATGTCACGGAATTTCTACAAGAAAATAAGATACTTTTAAGCACATACAAATTTCCAGATTCCGCAGTTTATGTTTTCTGGAAACCGTTGATCGATATATATATACATCGATTTATGTAAAAGATGATGCAATAAATATACGATAATAATTTATAATATCTTTTATGACATTACTTTTTCTGTATTACCGAATGCTTTATGTATAATTTTTGTTCCTTTTAATACTTTTTCTTTATAAAGAAATAACAAGTAATAAGTGATATATAATTTTGTAATCAAAACAGCCTGATTTATTTCACAGCGTGGTCACATTAAAATTTCTTTTGTTTGTCGTTTCACCGAAAACTTTTATACTTTGTACATAAATAAATCCATTTGGTCGTGATTACTTTAGCGGTTTCTTTAACGTATGTGATTTGTAATTTGTGCGAAAATTACTTATCTTAAGCTTCAAGATAAGGAGAGGAAAGATGAGAGCTTGTACAAGTAAAAAGAGCAATACTAAAAAGAGGAAAAGAAGGAAAGACAAGACAGGAAAAGCAGATCGAGTTTTCGCGAAGCTTCGGCTTATTAAACAGCAAATTCACCTTGGTGCATTTTTCAACTTATCCTGTACATGTTACAACGACAGCAACTTCATGTATAATAGAAAGGAGTTACAGTTTTCGAGACCAATAATACCTTAATACCTTATTCTCTCTCTCTCTCTCTCTCTCTCTCTCTCTCTCTCTCTCTCTCTCTCTC
>NW_017257021.1:301769-336081 GCF_001594055.1 Mycetomoellerius zeteki | reverse complement strand
TCTCTCTCTCTCTCTCTCTCTCTCTCTCTCTCTCTCTCTCTCTCTCTCTCGTTCTTATTTCTTATTATTTTATTTTTTCTAAAACTTTAACCGAATTTTGTGTACTTTCTTCAAGGATTTACATATATTCCATAAATTATAACGTAATGCAATATTTATTATTGTTCAACAAGTATCACGTATTATTTAATTACAAGATGCGAAAAGATATACTAAGCTTATTGTTACTTAATCTTTAGATTGCCGGCATTTTTTCGTTAAAATAGTTTTTTTTCTCGAAAATTTTTCTATAGAAATAACGTACACATGATGCAGAATATCGAGATTTATGCAGAGTCACAAAAGGCTTTCTCGGCAGGGAACGTACGACCAACAAAAAAAATTTTTATTTTCTCAAAAAGTATATTTGGGGGTTTTTTGTATCGCTGATTCCAATTTTGAGCATAGATTTATGAAATCTCTAAACGTAATATTGACAACATAAACGTATAGACTTTAGCATTACCCAGAGCTAACGACATAAACATAGAAAGTTTGTACCTCCTTTTGAACTTTTCTTTTTTGTTTGGTTTTTAATTTATTTTTTACTTATATATATATTTTTAATTATATGTATATCTTTCAATATTTCTATTTTTTTTTATATTTTGGGCAACATACACACATACATGTTTGCAATTAGTAAAATACCACTAAAAGTGATGGTATTTTAATCCACATTCCAGAATTACAAAGTGGCTTTCCCGGCAGTCTAAAAATTAAAAGCAATTTTCATATTAGATATAGATTTTGAAATATAATTGTGATGTTTTATCGGTCAACATAACGATACAAATAATCCCAAGCGTAAAGAACTGAGTTATTAGTTTGCCGAACTTTCGCAACAGTCGTTCGTTACGTGTCATATCAGAAAAAAGATCATTTCTTTTTGTTCAAGACGAGAAGTAACTTACGAGACCAATCATGAGTTTTTGATATTTGTTTTCTTCCGAGCAACTTCTAAGTGCATTCTATGTCGAAAGTTAATAGAAATACCTTAAGTTCATGATTGCATCCTTTCCGCCTTCGTCAGATTTTTTTTTAACTTTTAATTTATTTCATCCGTCAATTCAGATGAGTTTCGCTCTTCTAAAATAAAACTGCATGAGAAAATGTCAAGAGTGCATGTCATTCTTTGTTATAAGTTATATACTCAACACACATTTGCTTTACTTCAAAATGTTTTTGTTGGGCACTTTCTCAAAGAGGGTAATTTCTTGACATTGAAGAGAATAGAAACAAAGAATATCTTTATAATTGAGCACTTTTTCTTCTTTGTTGCATAATATATTTATTATTTATACATTATCTAAGATTTGCATTGACAATGACACTGTTAAATTTGACACTATACAGTGTCAATTTGGCACTGTATATATGACTCTAACTAAACTTTATTGTAAGCGCAGTGATTACTGAGAAAAATGATTTATGTTAGAAAATGAAGAAGTATGCATAATTTTTGCACGATAAAGTAAATATTTTGATGTAATAAAAATTGTAGAGTCTATTCTAACGATTGCAATGCGATGTATTCGATGAACAATTTTATATTATTTAAAACTTGTGATTTCTTATATGAATTCATGTATCTAGATTAAATCGATTAATTTCAAAGATGATATAAATTCATAATTTTCAAGAATCTAAATATTATAATAAAACGTTATAGAAAAACATTAACTTAAATATTCTGAATTGAATGTTTTTTCTATAACACTCGTATTTTATGAAAATACAGCAAATTAATATATGTCTGCAATATAACATTATCTAAAAGTATTATTTTAAACGTGTCAGTATAAAATTATTATTTGATCGTTATTAGGTGGACATCACCGAACTCTGCCCATCAGCCACTGTACTAGCACAACAATTGACTCATGTAGAACTCGAAAGACTCTCTTATATTGGGCCCGAGGAATTTGTGCAGGCTTTCGCCAAAGTAAGTTTATTTCAAAACAGAATTACAATTTTCTTACACCTGATAAGTTATGTTATAAATATTTTTACAGCAATTTAATATTTGTATCACAATTATACATTAAATACTATTATTTTTATTATTTTGTCAGGAGTCACCGCATTTAGAAACATCTTTCAAAGATATGAAGAAAACCCGGAATCTCGAATCGTACGTTCAATGGTTTAATAGACTGAGCTACTTCGTAGCGACGGAAGTTTGTAAGGTAAATATGATAGCTTTGTATCAATATTCTTTGTACATTTTGTGCATAATTTTTATTACTTATTATTTAATCTAATTCTTATTATTTAATCAAAATTTGTTAATAAATGATACAAAAATATATTTCTCAAATTTGTCAAAAGGATGACAAAAAGTACTAGACATTTTATAATAACAAGTTTCTCCCTTTTTTAGCACGCAAAGAAGAAGCAACGCGTTCGTGTCGTCGAATACTGGATTGAGACTGCTCGTGAATGTTTTAACATTGGCAATTTCAATTCTTTGATGGCGATCATCGCTGGCCTCAATATGTCCCCGATATCTCGCTTGAAAAAAACAGTAAGAGGGAATACATACATTTCTTTTCAATTTTGATGATAATATTCATGCTTATTTTGAATATTGGAAGAAAAAATAATAACACACATTTATAGAATATCTTATATTTTTATTAAATCTCTCGCATAATAGGAAATTGTAAAGACAATTCTAAATTTATATACAGTTATCTTCAACATTATAAATATTTTCTATAACCAACATATGTGTATATTAAATCGACGTAATTGCTTCACAAATTTAAAATTTTGGAGTAACGAGTTCCATTGCGTCCGGCAAATTGAAATCGGTATCGATACATTTTATTCGCTCGGGACAATGCATACATATACAATACATGTATGTATCTCTCAATTTTTCGATCACCTCAGCAAGAGCGTATTTGAAAAGTGCGAATATTCGCAAATGGTTAGCGTCGACGCATTTTTTGTGTTAGAATGTAGTGTCGGGAAAGGAAGGGAAATAATGGTGAAATGACACAACCGGTATATCCATTCGTTTACACCTCTTCGCGGGATTGTACGTGAGAGCAATAAACGCCCTGTAATCCTCGTAAATCGAGAGTAGTGCGCTATGATGTTTAACATTGAGTATAATACCGAGTATAACACCGAGTAAAACACCGAGAGTTAAATTTTCGCACCGTTTCTATGCGAAGAAAAAAGCTATTAGGAGCGAAGGAAAAAGTTATTTTGATTATACTTTTGCATGTATAATCGATTTAATCCAAGATAAACCATTAAATAAACTCTTGTCTCATATAATAGTATTAGTTTTAGTTTTCAAATGATAATTTAACTTAATTTTTATACTTCACAGAAATTAGTTCTATGAAGTTGTTTCTAGTGTACCACCGATAAAATAGATGTTAGACAATCGCCCGCGTCGACGAAAAGAAAGCGAAAACAGAGCAATCGAATTAGCTTGATTTTTCTACCGCGATTGGCCGTGACACCGCAGAAAAGACCCGAAATGTAGCTCGCGATTTGAGTTAATTAAAAAGTTTCAAGTCAAACGGCGTTGCTCGGCAACGTTGTTCTCGTGCTATTGCCGTTCCTTTCGTCTCGTTGGGAATTAGCTAATTGCCCGACCAGCGTTCCACGTCCACGGGAGAGGACTCGCACTATTACGTATTCTCGATTTCCACGCGGATGCACTCCATCCATTTATTCCTTTAATCCAGTCGTCGTTCCCAGTGGAACGCTCTCTCGGACAACGCTTCCGAAAGCTTCCATATCTTTAATATTTATCTCGACAATAATGATGGAGCAAGATGCATTATTTCACGAGAAGAAATTGATCTTTAATAACTGTTCATAATTACATAATAAGAAAGTTATTATAGAAACTTATTAAAAAATGTCTAATATTCACGTAAATTGAATAGATTATATCAGATTGAAATTTTTTAGTATTAAAATCTTAAAATATTATATATTAAAATTATTACTCAAACAACAACGGAACTAAACGGCAAATCGGAGTCGCGCATAGGTATTGGAGTGCAAGTAACAATATCATTCAATTTGAATGCAGATTCAATAAGATAGAAAATATTGTAATAATTTTAAATAATAATGATAGTAACAGTATATTTAATATTTACAGATAACATCTTTGCATGATATTCATTGAAATATAATTTGTCATGATTTTAAAACAGTTTATGTTAATAAGAGTGAACTAAAATAAACATCGGATTTCTATTGTGTTTTGTATATGCAAATTAAAATAATCAGCTATATCAGAAACTTTAAATAAATATAATTACAAAAATTTATTATATCACCTAGCCAATGAGAAGCTAAATAGAAATTAATTAAAGCATAGAATGAGTGACTTTGAACCTTGCAATAACAATTTGCAAACGAAGAGAAACTCGGATTGGAAGAACAATCGCAAACTGATGTTGTTTCTTGCATTATTATTCGTACTACTGTCATCGCAATTTCGCGCTTTTCTTCTAACGCCATCGACATGTTATTAAATTCGAATCTATTTATATCATAGAAAGTAATTTTATAACTAACTAAATAAAGATAAAACGAAAAAGGAACGATATTACTCGTTTCGATATTACTCGATGTGAAACAAAATGACGCCGGCGAAAAAAAAAACAAATGTGTCTATCACGAGTGGAAAAATAGAAGAACAGACACAACGTGAATTTTACATCTCTTCTTATATGATGAATAAAAAATAATCGAAACACGTATCATTCGTAAAACCTCTCGTTCGGAAATGCTCCTTTGTCATTTTATCATACAACTACCCTATTCTAATTTATTTTCTTAATTTTATCTCAAATTTATCTGTACAGCTTTTCACATTTAAACAGGGGGACATAATATTGAGAATAATCGCATTAGCGAATAATTTTTTCACTACGAATGGACTACTATAATAGATCTTGCATTTTTTCTCAAAGTTAGAGCATTTTTTAAGAGTCAAAGTTATTATTGAAATTTTAATAGATATTGGCAATGAAAACGTTTTATAGATTAAAAGATAAATATACTTATAAATATACCCACAAAAGAAACGGGTCACTGTAATGTTACAGTTATCCGTTTTTTTTTGCAAGTAAGTGTATTTTTATGATGTATGAAAAACAAAATGTTTTTCTTGCAAAATTTTAAATTAAAATTTACCGAAAAAATTAAATTGAAAATAAAATACGATAAGCGCCACTTGACGGTCAAAGTTAGACGTTGAACTAATATTTATACGTATTTTTATTTTAATAAATTTATTTCAGAAATATGATTGTGCGCCGTTACTGTCGATCTTTCAACGCAATCCATTTCAAATATTAATCTCCTCAAATTTAATCTTGAAAAACTGTAATAAACTTATTACGAAAAATATTGTTAGCATTCCGTACTAGAGATCCAAGTTCGACTCCCGGCCGAATATAATATTTTTCGCAATAAGTTTATTACAGTTTTTCAAGATTAAATTTGGGGGGGGGGGTTATTAATATTTCAAATGGATTGCGTTGAAAGTCTGACAGTAACGACGCGCAATCATATTTTCGAAATAAATTCATTTAAATAAGAATACGTATAAGTACAATATTAATTTCACATCTAACTTTGACCGTGTGGCGCTTCTCGTATTTAGGTGATGTACTCACATAAAACGGTTTTAATTCCAATCTTTTATTATTGAAAATAAAATATTTATTCAATTCTGAATATTTTAATTATTGTAAAAATTGCAAAAAATCAATGATCTGAAAATTTGTAACTCAATATTTAAATATAAATGATGCATATTTTTATAGTAAAATACTTATATAATAACATTCCAAGTACTTTTACTATATATTTCTTATACTATATATTTTTTTATTTTAAATAAAAATAGAAGTTGATAAATTGTTGCACGCTTTATAGCAAGAAACAAAATAATCCTCTTATCTTCTTTTTAATAACACAATCGTGCCACGAATCGAATCAAGAAATATCGAACTATGGAAAACTAATATTTTCTCGTTTTCAATTACAAGTTTAACCAACCGTTTTTCCTTTTCTTCTTATTTTCTCCCCTACTTCCTTTCTTTTTTTCTCTCCCCCTCCTCTCTCTCTCTCTCTCTCTCTCTCTCTCTCTCTCTCTCTCTCTGTTTGATATAAGCTCCTTGTGCTATTTACAACATTTATTTGATTCGATCAATTGATTTATATAGAAGGTGGGTGAAATAATTGTTAAAATTTTCAACAAACAATAGTGCTGTCAGTAATGCATGGGATTTGTTCGATAATTTTTGTTAATGAAAATTTAACGCTCTCTACTTTTGTGCGAACATATGATTGGAACTCCATTTATGTGCAAAAGCAACTATGAAATGTTTCGCAGTAATTGGATCGTCAGCAATTAATTAATTTTTTTATATATGCAAGATAATCGAGAATAAGTAACCGAGGGAGTAACCACTTTTGAATTTCGGTGTACAATCTGTCAAAAGTCCGATGAAGTCTGGTGAAGTCCGATGAAGTCCGGTGAAGTCCGATGAAGTCTGAGAAAGTCCGGTGGGGTCCAACGAAGTCCGATGAATTCCGGTGAAGTCAGATGAATTCCGGTGAAATCCGATGAAGTTCGGTGAAATCTTAAATTCCGAAGTCCAGGTGTACACCTATTTTTTGAGTGGTTATCCCCTGGAGAATAACGCAATTATACATCTTAAATTTTCAATTTTTCTACATAACACAAATTTTTATCTTTATTGAAAATTATGTTAATTTAAAAAACTTTTCGCTTCTCGCATGCATGCATGCACAAAAAATAAATAATATTTGTCCATGATTTGTTTCCATTCGTTTTATGCTGAATGTAACTTATGTTTGTAATTTTATTTATTCAATGATGAAATTTTTACATTTTACAAATATTTTTTATACTTAAAATCAAATTTAAAACCAAGTTTCTTAAGTTACAAAAATTTTTAATAATATAGTTTAAAAATGATAAATTTACAAATAGATAAAAATGGTATAGACGAGAAGATGCTTGAAAGATAACAGCAACTCGGAGAATCTCATAAAATGTAAAAATTCATACATATAATAAATCTTCATATCAAAACTTGTTCTAAAAATAAACATTAAAATATTTTTAATTTTATGTATGCGTATTATATTATAAATAAAATACATCTTATTGCATAACTTATAAAACTGAAAATATATCAGATATTACACATTTCAAAATATCAATATATTTTTAAAAAACAAATACTATCAGTTTTAATATTTATGATATTCCTGTTATTTTTATAAATTAATTTTCTTAGATTAGAAGATTCCGAGACTATTATTTGTATAAAATTATGCTTGTTAACACAATTATATCCTTCTTTAATGATTTGTTAATCAATTAGATTTTGCTAACTTCAGATTTTTTATTAGATTTTGAAAATAGCTTTTGCCGAAGAAGATTCCTTATTACTTGCATCCCCTGCGTCCTATTATTCCTATTATTTTGCTGATCTTTTTCTGCAGAAAAAGTAGATTCTGTTCTTTTCATACGATAGTATTCCGACGTCCTTTCCAGCGCAACCAGTTTCAATTTACCGGATCTGGCAGAAGTCCCTGATTGCTACTGTTTTTGCTCTAGACGAGCATTTCCGGTAGAGTCAAGTCGGGCTAAGAAAAATGGCTCTCACGTCAGGCAGGCGGAAGTCTTTGGAGATCAAGTATCTATGAGACAGGATCAGAAGTCAAATCTTGGCGGACAAAATAAGATTTTGAAATAGAAATTTATTTAAAGGGATAGATGATCCATTAATTATAAACATGTGTTTAAAAAGAAGGAATGTAATTAAAGACAGATTTTTACATTAAAAAAATTTTGAACTTTTACTTAAAAAATATATATGCATAGCTTAGGTATGTTTTTTATTGTAATATTTATTGTAATATTTTGAAAATAAAAGGAAAGAAATAAAAAGTAAAGAAATTAAAAATATATTTATCAATATCAAAAGATTTTTAAAAAATAAGAAGACTAGGAAAGAATAAAAACATTTCAATCATAACCTTAAATATAAAAATCTCTTGAATCAAGATACAAGCATTATCCATTGACTATCTATATTCGTAGTAGTATTCTTAAACGAATAAAACTTCACACCAGAGGATCAATCATGTAACATTTTTCTTAGAGCGGAAATGTGATAAGTGAAAATTTTATTGTATGTATATGTTGGTACATACATACATATACACATACATAATTTTTACTTTTCACGTTTTCGCGTTAAAGAAAAAAAATTATATAATTGGCTCACAGATCAGATTAAAAAGCGGGATTAAATCGATAAAAATTAAATAAATTTGAAGCTTGAGACAACGGCTCAGATATACATGTTATGCTGCACAAACTAACGTAGCATAAAGGGATATAAGAAAGTGATTGCATGCAATTGCTCTAACTTTTTCTATTTTTTCTAATTTCTGCGGTATTAACCTTCGCGCTGCGTAAATATTGGAGTTATCATACATTTTTATAATTTTCAGTGGTCAAAGATACAATCTGCCAAGTTTTCAATTTTGGAGCATCAGATGGACCCAAGCAGCAATTTCAGTAGTTATCGTAGTACATTGAAGGCCGCAATGTGGCGTAGTGCTGGCGCTACAGATGAACGTCAGCGAATCGTAGTGCCCTTTTTCAGCCTTCTCGTTAAGGACTTGTACTTCCTCAACGAGGGTTGTAGTAATAAGTAAGTAATATTAAATATATTGCAAGCTATTCATATAATTTTACAGAACACATAATTTAAATTATAATTTTACAGCAGTATACATAATTTAAATTATAATTTTACAGCATACATAATTTAAATTATGTACACAATATACATATTTTATAAAATTAATTATAATTATAATTATAAACCCTCATATCCCTATATCACAGACATATAAGAAGTAATTATACACACATGCTGCACTTTTATGCTATTTAATGTGTATGTGCGTGCGTGCGTGCGTGCGTGCGTGCGTGCGTGCGTGCGTGTGTGTGTATGCGTGCGTGTGCGTGTGTGCGTGCGTGCGTCCATGCGTGCATGCGTGTAGAACACATATATGTATGAACATAATATAAAATACGTACTTGAATGCTCTTATCGTATAATAGTTTATATAATTTTTTAATTTTTAGATATCAATAAAATTGGCATTTTCAGTAGTGTATGGAAATCATCATGTCTCTCACAATATTATAAAAATATCTTGTATTATGTAAAAAAATTAGTAATCTTGAATTTTTCATGAAAAATATAGTTTCAATTTTTTTAGATCACAGGTTGTAATTTATATGAAACAGATAAAGACTACTATCGATATAACGCATCAAATGCAATACGTATCTAAACAACTTTTTTTAGCTAATTAATTTTTGCAACCATGACTGTATTTGTGATTTAATTTCGGCTATTGCAACATTAACTGCATTGTAATAATTTTGATCTGAAGTCAATTCTAACAATCAACGAAGCTATAAGCGATTATTTTGACTTCTGGAATTAGCGATATATGCGATAAAAGTGTGAGCAAAACATTTTTTTTTATTTAATCACCTATCATCCGAGATAATAATTTAAAATAGTTTTAATATTTATTGTAACGATACTGTGTATGAAGATGACCTAATAGAAGGTTGAAACATATGTTTATATATGTTTTATATATTTTATATTTTTATTAAAAAACATTAGTTTTTAAAGATTGTTTTTCCACATCAAGCTCCTATGTAGTCTTTTATGCTCCTTATAAATAATAATTTGATTTATTCATAAAGCCATTTTAATTTATATTAATTTTTGATGATCAAGTTTAATTATACGTTTCAGACTGCCAAACGGTCACATCAACTTTGAGAAATTCTGGCAATTAGCGAAACAAGTGACCGAATTTATAGCGTGGAAACAAGTTGCCTGTCCATTCGAGAAGAATCCGCGCGTCATTGCCTTCCTCCAAGCGAGCCCCGTACTCACAGAAAATAGTAAGAGATATCCATTCTCTGTTCCGTTGTGGAAATACGAAGATATGGAATTGTTTCATTTTTAATTTTTTTTTCTACAGCACTTGCGTTAGCATCTTTTGAATGTGAGCCGCCTGATAATAATCCGGAAAAAGAACGTTATAAAGCTTTAAAGTGAGTACAAATATATATAATATATTTTGTATCATTATTATTCAGGCACAACATTTTTTTGGATATAACTGTTATTATAATTGCTTTCATAATTGTTTTATAATTGTTTGTGTATTAAAAAATATATATGTATACATATTATACAGAGTGTCCCATTTTAAATAATGCATTAAGATTTCTCGAAAACTATGGTAGATACGGAAAAATGTTTCAAATAAAAGTTGTATGGTTCGAAGAGGGACATAAGGTCAGATCAAGGTCACGTTGATTTTTTAAAATGAAACCCCCTATTTTCATTACATTTTCTTATAGCTTACCTCGAGAGCTTTTCAAAACACTATAATATACAATAATATTTTTTCATTAAGTATTTTTCGAGTTATAAGGCTCGAAAGTTACAGTACAGCCGGCATTAGCATTACGCAAGTTGTCCGACCGACGGCTAAAACCTTATGAATGTTGTTCCGGATCATGTCCTGTATAACATTTGTCAAAATCAAGGCCATTGGAGATTGTACCTCTTATTTTCATTTTTACATATAAATGAATTTTTATACGTGCAAAAATGAAAATAAGAGAAATAATCTCCAATGGCCTTGATTTTGACAAATGTTATACAGGACATGATCCGGAACAACATTCATAAGGTTTTAGCCGTCGGTCGGACAACTTGTGTAATGCTAATGCAGACTGTAACTTTCGAGCTTTATAACTCGAAAAATACTTAACGTCACCCAAGATCAAATGGTACCTTCTTATGTCCCCTTTAGAATTATACAACTTTTATTCAAAACATTTGTCCGTGTCTACTATAGTTTTCGAGAAATCTTAATGCATTATTTAAAATGGGACATCCTGTATACAGGTAATATATAAATTCACATCGAACTATTTAAGCATCTAAGATCCAGTTTAACCGTTAAGGGCATTTATTTCCTATTAGTTATGAATTTTTAAAAATTCATTCTTGCAGAAAAAATAATGTAAAACTTTTGTATTTTGTAATTAAAACTCGTATTATGTAAGCAAGAAATAAGTATTCTTTACAATTGTGTTATAGGTCTGAGATGAATGCCCAGTGAAAGCAAGCTATGCCGAAATATACTGAATGGGAACGATATTGATATGAATATATATGAAGATACATTTATAAATATTAATATATTCGTAATCGTAATTAGTTTATATGCAGAGATAATAAGAAGAAAAATAAAAAATAGATGATAAAGCAACAGTGGATTGAAGTATTACTAGGGCAACTTACATGAAATTAAGTATTTCTGTCTTGCGAATTTATCGTAACAAGAAACTCTCAATAACACATTAAATCTCAATTTGGCATTTTCATTAGTATCATCTAATCGATCAGAACAACTGTACTAATTTTTCTGTTGCATTTTTTAAATTATATCATATTTGAAAAAGAGAAAAGAAGGGGGGAAAAAGGGAAAGAAAAGTTGATTTAAAAATATTACATTCTAATTCTGATTTTTTAATGGTCAAGCTACTTCGACCGTTTGCAAATATCGAATTATTATGACATCAAGAAACATTATTTATGCAATACAGAGGTAATGAATTGCATTTAAAATTTAATCAACAAGATTGTGTTAATCAATTGATTGCATCTAAATAATTTTAAAATGCTAATTGTCAATAATTGAGATTGTATAGATCGATCGATTTTAATGAATATTCGTAGATCTAATAAGATACTGAATTTGAAGTTTCAATCATCTTGTTGACTAAAAGTTTTTATAATTAACATGGCGCGAATATAAAGTTGAGGACACCTCGAAAATGATTATGAAATTCGCTTGACAATGTCACATAGCCGTAAGTATAGTTCCTAAGTCTTTGGCTCGTCGGAATCGTTTTTCTCGAGCGGAAACCAAACCGCGATTCTTTATTTTTTCGGATAATTCCGGATATAAACCGGAAATTCTTGGGTTCGCTCGAAAGAGACGCGATCGGCGCGTTGAACTTTTGTATATAATCCTTTTGATATACGCTAACAGACTCCTAGATATAAGAGGTAGGGTCGTTCCTGTAGAGTAAGCCTGTAAGTAAGCGATAAATTCGAAAGGTATATCGTAAGGATTGTCGTACACGTACTTAAGAGGATGAGAAACTAATTACGAGGATGGTCAATCGAAGCTAGAAATATAAAAAAGTCAAAAATTTCGGCAATACCACACGACTCTATCGTGAACTCGAGTTGTGTTCGATGTATTAATTCCATAAATAATAATCACGTTTTTTGTTTCTCCTGTGACGCACGCGAGTATAATCTGTAAATGAAAAATTGCGCGAATATAGAACTATATGCGATATAATGACTGAAGTATATTCGATTGCAATAATCTCGTATGCATTTTAAAATTTGTCTGCAAATAAAATTGGAGAAATATGCTAAAACACTTAACGTATTGTGGCCATAAATTATTCTTGTGAATTATAACATAATATATTGCAGATTTTTACAAAAATTTATATTTATTTTCCTTCAACATATTTATTACGATAATTTAATTTACAAATGACTAATTATAAGATGTTATAAATTTAGCAATGAAATATATTCATGGATGTGAATCTAAGCACATCTGAATGCCACAAAAATGAAATTATTCAAGTCAAAAATTAACAAAAATTGGCTTTTCACAGGATGAATTGGATTCGGCATTAATTAGCGTGATCAATAAATGTAAATGTATAAAATGCCGTGCCTTCAATCAAATATAGCAGAAGTTAATTGGATGCAAAATTTACAAATTATGAAATATTATGAGATAAAATTATGAAATATTGAATGTCAAAGATGTGTTCATAACCCGTGCGTCGCTGTTTGTCGCGAACTCATATAATTCTTCTATTAATTCGTACTATTCATAATTATATAAATTCATAATTTATTAATTTTTATACTAATCGGAATTGTTGCGATTTTGCTATAATATATTATAGTTTTGCTTAATATGCTAGATAAAATTTCTACTTTTTTTTTATTCAGGCAAATATTTGCTCAGATAAATTTGGAAAAAGAAGATACGTGTTTTCAAACAGTTATAGGGACCAAGAGTTTGTTTCTCCTGGATACGTAAATTTGTCTGTGGCATGATGAAATGTCAAGAAATTTCTATGGCACGATTAAAAAAGAAAACAACACGAACATGTTTTGAAATTCACTCACTGCGTCACAATTTCACAGCCTGAGAGAAAAATTGTATGCAAATCGAAACCACGATCTCATTTAACTGAAAGAGATATACACGTATTGATTAAAGAAATAATAACGTTGTATGATGATATTTAATAATTTTTCGAAACAATATGTTACAAGACATTTTCGATCTCTTTCATTCCTTATTTATTTCGTTTATTTCTATTTGGTCTTTAAAAAATTCATATCCGCTCTCATTTTTTTCTCATGATCAATAAAATAATCGATATTGATATGCTCAGTTAAAAATATCAATCGTAGTTTTTTCTTATTGACGAGAATACTTTCTATTGCATTTTCATACACATTATCGTAGAGATAATTTTAATCTTTTTTTCTTTTACATTTCTCTCTTTCTCCCGTCCTCCCCCTTCCCTCTCTCTCTCTCTCTCTCTCTCTCTCTCTCTCTCTCTCTCTCTCTCTCTCTCTCTCTCTCTCAAGTAACGTATATTTTTATGAAAGTCGTATTTTAATTACATTTTTCTCTCGGCATATGAAGTAAAAAATAACAAGTAGATACGAAAAGCATTTTTATTAGTACGAAGTGTACAAACAGATCGTATAACAAAGAAAGTATCATTTATTGATCGAAACGACAAATTATTATGTGAGCTCTGCGCAAATCAGATCATCGTAAAGAATACTCATCTCGATATATTATTAAGATATTATTAACTCATGTTAACGAGTTATTTATGAAGAGCGATTATCCATTTTATCTGTATACTTTCTTTAATTAATGTTTTTATTGTATATCTTTTATAGATATACATATGTAATTATTATAAATACTTGACTTATGGAGTCATTTTTATTAGTGAATGCCCTTGCCATACACGAACTTCAATGTACGTTTTTTTATCAAGAAATGTTTTTAAAACTTCCTATAAATAATGTATATTAATATATATTATAAAATATAATATACATATATATAAATAATAGATTTAGATAAAAAGAAATACATGAGCATGCGCCGAAACTTGTTGTTATTAACAACATATTTTTTAACATTTTTACAAATTTACAAGCGTGACCAATATAATCCGTCACTGTTTACTTGCCATTTTATAAATATTTTGCTCTCTTTTCGGCTAATATTATTCAATTATTAATAATTCACAAATTCTAACGAGATCTGATTGCACCGCAAGCTCGTGACACTTTTTTCGATAAGTATAAAAACTCGATGATTACACATATACATTATCGTAAATCAATTATTAACGGTAAGATTATATATTGTACCATCTTAAGCGGCATGCGTGTTACATTGTCAATATTCATAGCGTTATATCACGATCGTATATGATCATCATTTGTCTTCTTAAAAAAAAATTCCTATCTCTTTTAATCTCAGTTAGTACAAACATATTCGAAATTACCTCCGTTCATTTTTTGTTCTTCGGATAGCGTTATATTCTTGATGAATTTTCTATAATATTATTTTGTACGATTTTTATAATAAATTTAACGCAATATGTTTGCCAAGTAAAAATTCGTTCTGAACACGCATATGACACAACGATACGAAGCTGTTTTATAATCGAGCAAAACATTTTCTAGTTATTGTCACTATTTCGATCTCTTATAACCTTTTATCATTATCTTTCTCTTCGAAGACACTGATGACATTCTGTAGTTAATAGCACTGTATATAAAAGATGATCATGTGTGTATGTACAATTATACAAGTATCTGTACTTAGATTTAAATTATAGACCGTAACCGAATTTAGGAATCAGCGCAGCGAAACCGGATTTGTTTCGCATCGGGATCTACGATTGATATCGATGATCATAATCGTGGATCGATCAATCCAAAATTGCCTAACACCACTTAAAGCATATACGTACATTCAATTTATTGGGAAATGACGATAACTTTTGCTTAATATCTAGTCATTAGATCATTAGTTTGACCTGAATTTGTGTCATTAAAATAATGGACCAATATTTAACAATTTTTTAAATTAAAATTATTTATGAGAATTCTCTTCACTCGAGATTTCGACTTCCAGAATGCATGTTACATGAATGCGCTATTATTCTCTGCAGCTTTTTTTCTATTGCATACTATTTTAAAGAAGCTTTAGATAGAAGCTTTAAATAGAAGATATTATTTAAATATCTCGGAAAATATATTTTAACGTTTCATAATTTTATTATATTTTTTGTATATCATTATGATATATTTTCTAGCGATACAGATTCGGGTCATTTTACGTCTAAATTAAGTAAATTTAAATTAGATTTAACATTAATTTTATGCTAAGCGTGTGAATTTTTGATCAACATTCCCTTAAGTGATATAAGATCGTAATTGCACCATACAACAAATAAAGGATATCTCCTTTACAGAATTCTGTGAGCAATTCACTTTCTTCTTGTGTGTTATTTTATAGCAAATACAATTGATGTATGTAATATTTTCTAATTACTTTTTCTGCATACGTACTGAAAAACTTCATGGCAAATTTCAAACGACAAATCTTATGTACGAGATTGTTATTTAATACCTAATTTTTTTTCTAAGAAAAACAATCATGTATCTAATATGATTTGTAAACTTGTTTTTATTCGTAAACATTTGTAAACAAGACAAAATTGATATTTATTACGTATGTTATGATGTAAACATACAAATGTTTACAAATGTGTAACATACTCTTCAAAATATAAAGTTGAATTTTAATTCTACAAAGATTGCACCGAAAATGATGATTATCGATCGTTACTATAAATAACAATAGCAACGAGCACATGAACTGTCTAGCTTGAACCTTAACATTGTTGTATCGAAGATGAATATTGAAGATGAATTTTAAAACAAAAAGCTGAAACAAACTTTCATCGCTCTAAAGTATCTTTAACTATAGCTAGAATCTTGGTAAAATATATCTAGCTAGAGATCTAGCTAGAAATTTCGCAGGAGACTAAAGAGATATTCAATGTATGTCTTTTCTGCTTGTAATTTCTTAGATTGTTGCAAATCAGCAATCATAACTTTCGGTACAATCTTCGTGTGAAATATAACAAACTTTATATTAAATTGATATTTTGTTCTCTGATATCGTCATATTTTATATAGTAATTATAATGTTCTCATATTATTAACACATTGTTTTTATGTTTACATGTCTTTTCACAGAAAATCAATGCTGCAAGGAGTATTTAATAAACGAATAAGTTATTGTTTGATTAGTTACTCTGATGATATCAATCACAACAATGTAATATTATTACACACTATATACATATATAGTTTACATTGAAAATACCATTTTTTCATAACCATTTCCGTTCAATGTGTATAAATGCCATTTGTTGAATTGTCATTTTGAATTGAATCGGATCAAGTATTGGGACTATTGCGCGCGCGCGTGCGCGCGCGTGTGTGTGTGTGTACATAAAATAGGTTCAATTATATAAAAGCCACAGAAAATCAGCAATTACTGTAGAAACGAAAATGTCTTACAAAATAAACTGCAAATTAACAAAATTACTTTGACTGTTTTATTATTATTATTTCTGTATTTTATGACTGATATTTACGTTTTATTTTACAAGTATATCAAAATGCATTGTAAGTATATCAAATGCCATAATTAACAAAAGGATGATCAAAGTAATGGACATGTATCATAATATAACAAAATAAGTATCTTATGTACAGATAGACAATTTCTTACAGATAGAGCATTATCATTTACAATTATTGTTAATACAGTTAATATGGTCCATTTACAAATTTAAAACCAATTTTGAAAAAAATTGGCGTTTTATGAGAGACATAATTAGCTTTTTGTAAAAGAAATAATAAGATGCACAAAAACGTTTATGCGCGTATGATTACAAATTTTATAATTTCGACATTTTATCTACCTGCTAGTGATTCCCTAATTTTTTTATCAATCCAGCGACGATAATATGCTACACGAACGTAAACTCCAGGTCTATTTGCTTTACCGCAATGCTGACCCCAACTAGTTATCCCGTACAAACTGAAAGCTCCTATTATAAAGAAAAGAATATGAATTTTAACAATACTATTATTGCAAGTACTAATTGAACATAACAAAATACAATATTTTCTATTTTAAGACAGAATTCATAAACTTTAATTCTTGAGTAAAAAATGATAAATAATTGTACTGTTTTTTTTGGATATAAAAAGTTTATATATTAATATTTTCTGAATTTTACTCTATTACCTGTCCATCTCCTATATTACATAAATGTATTATACTTTCATAATTTTGATTGCATTCTTTATTATTTCTTTCATTCTTTATTTAAAAAATTCTATTGTTATATGATTGTTGTATGACCCGTTATTGTATAACTCTTTTATTAATTTCAGTAATTATAATTAATCTAGTGAATGTTTCAACATTACCATTGTGATAACATGCTAAAGGACCTCCAGAATCGCCATCGCATGTGTCGATACCTTCATCAAGATATCCAGCACACATCATTCCGTCACTTATGGCACCTTCACCATAAACATAACTAGCTCGGCAAATTGACTGATCTAACAAAGGCACCCAGCCATATCGTAAATCTTTCGATTGCGCTGCAAAAGGATTTACTATATCTTACAATATTCATTTAAAGTAATCCTCTTCAGTATTTATCACCTACTCGTCTTGCCCGTTTCAATACTGCCAAATCCACTGATCGTACAATTCAGTCCAGGCGGATATTCGGCATTCTCAGTCGGTAAGCAAATTGGCATGATATCTTTGCCAAGCGGGATGCCGAGACCTTTAAGTAGAACCAAAGCGATATCATTGTTCATTCTGTGGCCTTTACGAAATTCCTCGTGTACGTAATAATCTTCGATGTTGGCTTCTATTTCCGTTCCTTCGTTTATCTGATGACATCAAATGTGATATAAAGTGTGAAGTGTCACATATTTAGCAAATGTATATAAAATACCCGGTAAAAAATTTTTCATGTATGAATATGTATAAATGTGTATAAACATACATAAATATTCATAAACATGTATAATCATATATGTCCATTATATATATTCATATATCCCTCTTTCTTTTGTAAAATTACTTTTTAATGTAATAGTAATGTGAAAACGTAAAAAATAATTAAAGGGATAATTTTCGCATTGTTCGTTTTAGAAAAAAAAACAAGTTTGGAAAGCTGTGAAAAAAAGACTCGTATACAATTATGCATAATTTTATATATAATTATACATAAGTAATTTTTTTACATTTCTTCAAACTTGATTTTTTTCTAAAACAAATAGTGTGAAAATTATCCTTTTAATTATTTTTTACGTTTTCACATTACTATTATTATTTCTATTATACTGAAAAGTAATTTTACAAAAGAAAGAGGGATATATGAACATGTATGGACATCTTTCACGTATAATATGTTTATGAATGTTTATACATATTTGTACATATTAATGCATGAACAATTTTTTACCGATAAATTTTATTATAAAATTTAATAATTGTTCTTGGAGATCCAATGATAATTTTATTAGATAATAATATTTTCGTTCACTTACATCCGTGTTATAATCACCCGCACGAACAAAATATGTGCCTTTGTTATAACCTTCTAGACAATGTGCCGCTGTTAGCACATGTAGAGGCGATATAATAACAGCACCGCACCAATGATTTGATCGACTGTGCCCTCGAACTCGAATGCTAGCCTAAATATTATTTAACAATCTCTTGTATCATCAATCTCGCTCTATATCTCTCTCTCTCTCTCTCTGATGTAATATTTATTTTAACATAATGAATATAAGACGATGATAATTCTTCATTGGTTACCATAAAAAATCCAATAATGTTTCTTCTAAAAATAATTACCTGCCAAGGATAAGTGCCTTTTGGTGCAACGGAGCCATGCACTACTTTCTGAAATATTAAGTCTTCATCGCTATCGAAATCTTTGGCACGTTGGCCACAATTTGATGGAAGTAGCTCGTTAATGTTTTGTTCCGAATGTTCTTGGCTGTTTATCCAATATGACTGCTTAATAAAAGTAAAATTAAGAAATAAACAGCAAATCATATTAAAATCATGAAATTTTGTCTACTTTGATATTGTTTTAATAAATGCTGCATTTGCTTGCATTACAACTTATGTCAAGTATTTGTATACTGTGTATATATTAAGTACATTATTATGTTGTATTTTACTGTATATTAAATAAATTCAAATAAATTTAAATATTGAGCAATTTACACATACTTCTCTGTACAAATATGTTAAATTTTAATATTATTGTTTAATGCGTAATCTAAGAGATAAAATAACTATTATATATAATAGTTATAACTATTATATATAATCTAAAAAAATAAATTACAATATAATAATTATTTGTTTTATTTACTTCGGCACTGTTAACATCTCCAGGTGAACAAATTACACCTGCGTCCTCATTATGATCACAATTATGTTGACCCCAGTGATTATGCTCACATCGATATAATTGCGATTCGTTTCCATGACAAAAAACCTTTTTTGTAAAAATTAAGAAAATTATCTTAGAATATTAATAAAACAAGACAGTAGGTAATATTATATATTTTTATACCATATATTATTATTTATATCAGTTATTATCTTCTTTATCAAATTATTATCGCGATATGCTTAAAAAAATATTGAAAATATGTTAAATATGTATATTTAAGGAAATATAAAATAAAGTAAGATAAATAAAAATTTGAAAATTAACAAATTTCTTTTTGCAAGAAGTCTTTTTGCAAAATATTTTGTATGCCACAAATGTAATACCTCATCGAGCCATATTGGTCCTTGGCCAGGCCCAAAAAAACCATTTTTCTTAGCTATTGCAATACCACCATACCCTAAAGATCTACAAATGACTACTGCCGTAGCATTTGTGAAGTCATCATCACACACGGTACCCCACACACCGTGATGACGCACTTCCACTCTTCCTTGCAGAGAATTGCTACCATTCGCCAAGCGCAACTCAAACGGTGCCTAAAACCGAAGGTAATAAGAGATATGTAAATCTATTTCTACTTTTTTTCCAACTTTCTTACATCGCAATATTTTGAACTTTCATCGGAGTGATCTGGGCAATCGACCACCTCGTCGCAAATGAAGGGAGTCGGTATGCAAGTTGGACTATTATCACATTTCCAATAACCTTCCTGACAAGTATTGACTGCGGTCTTACATACAATCCCAACAGCCTCTTCCGGTTGACAATTATGAACTCCCCATCTAGAAACAAAAATATACCTATATATAAATAATTCAGTTACGTCATGCCAATTTTAATAAAATTGTTATAAGCAATGTACATACGTCGCGACGTATAGCGATCAATTGTCAACATTACAATAAATAAAATATAACGTCAATTTTTACCCGTTAAAATCGCATTCGCGTAATGTAGTTTCGTTTCCACGACATTTCAATTGATCTACCATAAATCTCGTGGGTGGATCGAGATTTCCGTAAAATCCGCCCGGTCTAACTTCCAAAGCTCCAAGATCGAAACCAAGCTCTTTGCAGATAACATCAGCATTGATCATACCAAAGCCGTCGTCACATACCTGCCCCCAATGTCCTAGAACTATTTGACAATATGGACATTGAGTAAAATTATAGATATAATAATAAAATAAAAGAAAAGAATGAAGAGAGAGAGAGAGAGAGAGAGAGAGAGAAAGAAACCATTTTGCTTCTAAAATACATAGTAAGTTTTCGGCCCGAAATAGAAGAAACGTTGGAAGAAAAAAACGGAGATTATTGTTTTTCAATATTATCTTTCTTAAGTTCAATACACTTAGTACATTTTCATGTCTTTAAAAAAAAAAGAAACTGTTATCCTTAGTCTCGAAATGAGTCTCAACGGCTATTTAAAACTCTTCATCGGTGTGAAATCTCCTCCTTCGCAAGTCTGATTTCAATTTAGCGAGCAGATATAGTAATCGCTCGGACTGCTAGGCCCTATTACATATACAGTACAAATTTGATTCCGAGGCGGGACAAATTTTTCATATATAATTATATATAAATGGTTAACTACAAAGACTCCTTATAAATCAAAAGAAATTGAAAAGACTAAGGGCAATAGGAGTCAGGCGCAGGAGACGTCGCGCAAATAATACACCCATAAAGAAGTTTTACGCTTTATGGGTGTATTATTTGCACGACGTCTCCTGCGCCTGACTTCTATTGTCCTTATTCTTTCCAATTTCTTTTAATTATATATAATCAGGGTTGAGTAAGTTAATGTTTTTTTTTTTAACTGAATAAAGTTGAAGTTAATGGCTTTACAAAATTAATAAAGTTAAGTTAAAAGTTGAAGAAATAAAACATTAACTTACCGAGAGTTAAGTTAATATTGAATTAACTTAAGTTTAAAAAAAAGTTAGTTTCGAAAAAAATTATTTTTTAGGTCAAAATGTCCTAATTTTTCTTAAAATGAGGTTAAATAACAACTACAATATAGATTATTAAGTAAATTAAATTTTTAATTTTTTTATTCACATATGATATAACATAGTTTTTTAGGTTTTTACTTTTTAATGAGCCTTAAGCCTTAAAAAATGGACCAATTACCGTCAAATATTCTCCTCACATTCGACTATAAGTCCGGATCTACATAGGTGTTTTAAGCCTTAAGTCGTAAGAAATTGATCAATTACAGTCGAATTCGAGCAGAATAATCGACTATGATTCGTCCATTTCTTATGGCTTAAGGCTTAAAATTCTGTTGTAGATCCGGAATAAGGCTTATGGCTTAAAGCATAAGCCAATCAAAGAGCTATATTAACATCTTAAGAAATTATTTAAAATATGAACGGATTACGAATATACGTCTTTAGTCTTATTATATTTTATTATTTTTCTAAGGCATTTAAAAGAGATAAAAAAATTGTTTAATTTAAAAAAAAAATTAAAAAGTTAACGTTTAAAGGTAACTTAGTTAAGTTAAAATTTAATGCATTTAAAATTAACTAAGTTAAGTTAAAAGTTATCAACTTTTTTTTAATTTTTAACGTTTTAACTAGTTATTACCCAATACTGTATATAATTATATATAAAATATGCTCATATATTGAATAGAATTATATATAATTATATATATATATATATACTATATGTATATATATGTATATAATTACGTACAATTACATGTAATTTTATACATTTATATATTATATAATTATATATGAATAATTTTTTCCCGAGCAACTACTATTATTTTTTAAGTGCATGGAGATATACCAAGTGCATTAAATTTAAAGGAGGTTTTTGTCAAGAGTATACTTACTTTTGACTTCTATTCGACCTTCATAACTATTATTTGCACCAGCTAAGCGAATACCGTAATCAAAATTTTCAGCTGTGCAGATATTCTCATCGCTGCGATCATTGCAATCATTTTTGCCGTCGCAGACTTTTGTTTGATTTATACACTTGCGATTATTGCAAATATACATGCCATCACAGTTCATGCTTCTCTCTCTCATTTCATAATAATCGAACTCTTTGTCAAGTTTGAGTGCACCAGTCAAGCCGATGTTACTATTACTCAATAAACACACGTTACCATCCAATCTAAAACAGAATACGATATCTCTGTAAATAACTGTACATCATAAAAAGAAAATAATTAATCTCTATGATCACAATATAGCTATTAGGAAAAAAGTCATTTTGTTTTTACGCAGCGACTATACAGAGTGTACCTAACTGAAATAAGAAGACAAACTTTGAGAACGAAAAAAAGTTCATATATCCGCAAATCTATTGTTTGAGCTGACCTACAGCTCAAATGTTTATATTAATAGTTCATGACTCGACATGTTCATACGTGTATTGAATAAAATTGGAAATACTTTGAACATTCGTTTTAATTAAAAATTGAAAACAAATAATATTAAACATGTATATCTAATAATAAATATTAATTTTCCATTTTCCATTAATAAACTTTTGTTTGAGCTGTATCTCAGTAACAGTGGGAGTATATTTGCGGATATACATTTTTATAAATCTTATATAAATTTATATATATATTTTTCATGTTTTGGTGTAAGGAGCTCATCCTAGATGTTTATCCTCCATTAGTCACACTCTATATATAAATTACATATCTTTTATAAATAACTTTTATAAAATATGCTAATAATATTTTTTATTATTATATATATTACTACATAAATGTTAATTAAATAAATTTGCCAATTTAATATCGAAGTAATAAAATTTTCTTTTTCTTAATATCGCTTCTTATGAGATATGTGTTGTATATAAATAAATAATTAAATATAAATTAAATAACTTAATAAATAAAAATAACTTTCAAACAAACTTATGGTTAAATGAGCGACAAGTAAAATCAGCTTCTTTGCATCTTAATGCGCAGGTTTTTAAAGGTGTATTCAACCATTTCTCGATATCGTAGCCCTCAAGTTTATGTTTTGCAGATTTTTCAAAAAGATTCAGATCCAATATACATTTTCTTTCGTCAGCCCCATTTGTACAATCCTAAATAAATTACATTAAATGTTATGTAATAATTATATTATTAATCTTTACTTAAATAAAATAAATAAACACAATGATAAATTTATTAAAAAGTTAATGGATCAATTCTAAGCAGAATTTAGAGGCATAAGATTCTTTTTTTTAACATAGAAGTTTTATAAACATAGTTTAATAATCGCGGCAAACTCACATTTGGCTAGTTGAATAGATAACCCGAGCAGCACAATTCATTGGCGAAACATTGGTTAAACTTTGGCATACATTGGGGATATGTTGGGCCAATGTTGCACCGATGAATTGTGCTATTAGGGAAGTTAGGGGAGAGAAAAAACTAGGTAAAGCGGATTTAGAGATCAGATAACTAATTTAGGTAGATAAATGAAGTGCGTGTAGAAGATATAGAAGGATGAGCGAAATTAAAGCATAAAATGATAAACCAAGTCCTTTTCTTGACTATATAGAGGAGAAGATGGTATTATTCCAGTTACATTTTACACAATTTGTTAATAATCAATATTTAAATTTAAAACTTGACAATTACATTCATTAAAATGTTATTAAATCGATTTTGGACTCAAAGTTACGAAATATTTATTACTTAGGAGACTATTAATAAAAATGTGGTGACATTGCGTAATGACTCTAAGAAAAAAATGGGCGGTAATATGACCTTTCATAAAAATAGCCTTAAAATATTAGTTTCGTTTAAAAAACAGTATTTAGTTACAAAATTAACAAAAAAAGAAACATTTTAAAATATATGCAAATGAATGTATATACATTCACATAACTTTTGCATATAAGCTGCTCAGTACTAAAAATCTCAGTACTAAAAATAGTACAAATAATATAAACTATAGATTAACAGTAGAGAGCTACAATCGATTATCAAATAATTATTTTGATATGAAAATCTCAAAAAAGAGGTCGTGAGTAATCAATATTCATAGAAGGCCACATTAGCAAAATACCATGATATTGTTTAAATTTGTATAACTGAAAATATATATAGACAAATAAAATGTTAAATAGCAAATAACACACTCAAAAATACATATATTCGTGTGATAATATGTTCAAGTTTTAAAAAAATTGAGGAAGTAGGTGTAATTAAATGCTAAAGTGTACCTCAGAAACGTTTCGAAATACTTGAAAGTAAAAATGCGTTATAATAAGTGCTGGTTATTGAGTATTGGTAATATTAGCGTCATGGTGTAACAGCTACTGAACTAATAATTCCATAAGTAATCATTAAGATTCGCTATATAATAGCGGAGATATTAAGGGAGACCAATATATACACTGGCCACCTTCTCCTCTACATATGCTGAAATGAATAAATATATTCTATTCTATATCTCACTTCCTCTCCATCACAAACCCATGGAGATGGGATGCATTCTCCTGGCGTACATTCAAAATGTTTAGGCTTGCATTGACCAGTCAACATAGATCGTTTTGAATCTAAAGAAAAAAAAATAATTAATTTTATGTAGTATTACAATCTTTATTTTTATCCTTTTTTTCACAATTTTATTGAAAAGATTCGGTATCTACTGATATATTTTAGTCAAATAGGTACCAATATTTCCACAGGCAGGAATATCGCAATATTCAGGCTTTCCTGTTTCTATAAAGCACCACGGTCTCGATTCTTTTATTGGATTAGGATTTCTGCAATAGTTATGCATTTCCAATTTGTCTCGAATTTTTTTATTAACAACCTAATGATAAAAATTAAGTTATACTTTCATTTAATGGAAAGCATATTTTTAGATATATATACATGTAACGGCAAACCTACATTTATACGTAATTGATGTGCTATTCTTTCATCGGCCCACGAAAGACATTCATTTCCTGATATTGTTACATTGGCTTTGCCAGTGTATTGATTTCCTTTCCCATAAACGCAACCTAGACAAATGGATAAATTTGTCTTTTTGTATTTAAGATATTCTTTATAGTAGATATATATTACAAAGTCATGCATTACTTTATGTCACATATTTGTATATTTCAGATCAAATTAAGTAAAATTCGATAAAACATAGCAACATTATTTTTATGTATAAGAGACAAAAGATATTAACATAAACGTACCAGTGTCCGGACAGTACCTATGTCTGAACAGTTACACAAAACTTTATTTATATAAATTAATATTAATCTCATGCTTTTTACCTTTATGACCAATTTGAATTAGTTTAAAGTGTCTTTTGTCATTAAACATCTATTTACATTAATATTTCCCATCAGCATAATTTTCTAATTGTGATCGGACACTGAAACAATTACGTGTGTCTCAGTGTCTGACCGGCTGTCCGGCCACTGGTACATTGACGCATTCTATTACTTATTTAAAGATTTTAATTAATAATTGTTATAAGTCGGTTCAAATAATTTTTCCTTGCTTAAGGGAGTCTTGAGTTTTCAAATGAATACAAATATTTATATTAAAAACCTTTCTGATAATATAAATTGTATTATTTATGACAACCTACGCTTAAACGTTCGGTTACTGGTACATTTATCTTAAAAAATAATTTCTCGCGACTTATTTGTGGTCTAATTTCTCATACATCCATATATTTTAATATATATATTAAAATATATGGATTAAAATATATTAATACATATAAATATATAATAATATATGTATATGTATATAATAATATATATATTATTATATATTGTTTATTTAATAATTCTTTAATAATACCAATATCATCATAAGGCCTCTTGCAAATAAAAGAATGCCCTTTCGAAGTAGTTGCACAGTCTTCAGTGTCCCAGAAGAAATAATCTGTGTCACAGATCGATTCAGATCGATCATGACACGAAAATTTCTGTTTCATCACAATACAAAGAGGACGAGATCCTACCCATGGTGGTTGTTCCGTATCGTTCATCCACCCAGGCCACCATTTCGTAAATCTAACAAAATGTTTAACAAAAAATTCAAAAATATAATAAGACGTCCTTTTAAATTGTTTAACAGGGTACAAATGAATTTTTCATTTAAAGAAGTTATAATTAGCTTGATAGAAAGACAAAAGAATATTAGTAATATGTTTTATTATATAGATAAAAATACAAAGGCATAAATATTAATAAGAAAATGAATTTAACAACTTAAATAGAAGCTATAGGTATTCTAAGAATCATACTTAAATTTGGCATGAGCAGAATCCGCCCAGAGCCATAAGGTGCGACCCATGCTAGTAAAACCGAAACCGGAAGTCATAATTGAGCTAACTTCCGGATACGATTGCAACAGCCATTCCGAAACAAAGTTATTTTCCGCCTGATTAGTAATGTCAATGAGTCGTGCATTCCTTCGTTTGCAGTATTCCAATGCTTCAGCATGATTAAATCCACTATCAGGATTAGCTAAGTGATAGCATTGACCATTATGAGGCATTTCATCCTTGTAACAATGTGCGATACGATTGGGAGTACATCGCACACCAATCGCATCTCTATCCACGCGGCACTCTTGATTATGTGTGAATCTGAATTATTATAATTATGACGATAAATTTTAGCGTAACGATTTTTATTACAATTTGCCTCGACAAAAAACATTGCAAATGAAAGATAGCCATAAACTTAACGAAAACAAAAAGTATTAATTACAAATATTTTACTATTGTTATGTGCATAAGAAATCTAAATTTTTATTCTGACTATCTTTATATTCAATAAAAGGAATATTTATAAATCTCTGATAGCTCATATCTTACTTGCATGATTGAAACCTGGTTTCATTGCCCAGACATGTTACAGTTTTTGCAGCGATCCAAGTCGGCATATTATTATAATTGTTTCTGCCTTGCCAAGCCATTTCTGCGCCTCTACAATAAACAAAATAGTCTGTACAATATTACGTTTCCCATTGTCAATAATTTTATCATCATCCCAAATAATGAAAGTTTATGATAGATAAGAACGTCGAAATACAAAATATACAGAATGTCCGGTAAGTTTTGACAAAGCGCTCATGCGTGGATAGAGCGGACTAAACTAATTGTAAGTCGAAAAGTCCTTTATCATTTTGCAATTTTTGTATTAGGATTTTCGTCTCAAAATTACCTCAAGAATACATTCTCAAGAGGGAATGCGATAGTTATGAGATACCATGTAGATATATACAGGGTGAAAAATTTCAAACGTAATGGGCCGAATATCTCGGAAAATATGAAAGATACGGAAAAATGTTTCACATAAAAGTTGTATGGAGGGGATATAAGAAAGTATCATTGATTTGACCATGGGTGACGTCGCCAAGGCCAGATCAAGAACACGTCGATTTTTTTAAATAAGACCCCCTTATATTTTTCATTACATTTTCTTGTACCTTACCTCGAGAGCTTTTCAAAACACTATAATAAAATATTTTTTCATTAAGTATTTTTCGAGTTATATAATAAGGCTCGAAAGTTACAGTACAGCCGGCATTAGCATTACGCAAGTTGTCCGACCGACGGCTAAAACCTTATGAATGTTGTTCCGGATCATGTCCTGTATAACATTTGTCAAAATCAAGACCATTGGAGATTGTACCTCTTATTTTCATTTTTACGTATAAATGAATTTTTAGTGCAAAAATGAAAATAAGAGGTACAATCTCCAATGGTCTTGATTTTGACAAATGTTATACAGGACATGATCTGGAACATTCATAAGGTTTTAGCCGTCGGTCGGACAACTTGCGTAATGTTAATGCCGGCTGTACTGTAACTTTCGAGCCTTATAACTCGAATAAGTGGAATTCGGATTCGTATTCAACTTCCAAAAAACTAAGAGATATGACTAGTTTCGTTCTGATGCTTTTTTGTTGAACAGTGTTGTTATATCTAGACAAGGAATCCATTAAAAAAATATACAAAGCTCTGCTATGTCATTTTTTGCCTTTACATTTAATGATATTGTATATACTTACGTATATAGCTAATGTACATACTTGCTATATCCGAGTTGTTTACATAAAATATGAGCTTCTTTTAAAGTCCAACTATTTCTAGAATCGCATACAATACCCCAACCAGGCAGCACACCTTGTACCTCAACATAACCATTGCTCGGCCCAGAACCACCTCTCAAGCGAATAACCTATTGATATATTAAATAAAATGTTTTTTTTGTTATTATAATTAACTTTTTAAATTTATCTTTATGTAAATGTTCTCACCTGACCAGATATAGGTGTTAGTCGAACGGACTTTTTTGAATGAGTTAATGGATGCACTGGCTGTACGTAATAAACTGGGAATGACGGCTCTTCTACAATAAAATTAATTGTTATTAATTAAAATTAATTAATAATAAACATTTTATTTACTTATTTTATTTAGCTATCACTTATTTATGGATCCAATATAGGATGTAATATATAATATGATTTATATTGTCATGTATATTTGATATACATACATTTACACGAATATATTTTTAATTATGTGTATAATGCCTATATATGAGCCAATACAATACATTTTTATATACTAATTTTTCCCCAAAGTTATAATTAAAGTCATGCGGAAGCACAAAAGCGAATACATGCAAAAGGATAAAACCAAGTTAGCTAAACAAATTTATATAAATAAATATGATATATAATACATAAATATAATAATATAATGTATAAATAATTCTTATGTAGTGAACAAGTATATAATATTAAAAATAGAAAAGTTACGTTTTAACTTTTTAGTGTTATCTAATATCCATGAATACTCATTATGTAAAATATGTTTCGCATAATACATATTATAAATATTTAAAACATTTAATGAATAGCGATTAGTAAATAAAAAGATTTAAGTTAGCACAGTATTAATTTTAATTTTCGGCTTACAAATCTCACATTGCAATATTATTCTTTTCGACAAAAAACGACAATATATTTTTTATTTTCTCTGCAAAAACTTAATCTAAAGTAAAACAAGTTTATTTCATTATTGCATCGTATATTTCGAGTGGCATAACAATGCGCAAGAAAACAATTACGAATAAATCCATGCAAGAAAACAATTAAAGAATAACTTACCAAAATTTATTTTTCACGTGCGAGCACTCATTTTATAGATAAAAACACATAAATTTATATAATTTTTAAATCATTAACTTACCTTCTTGAAACGGGGCTGTTTCTATATTAAAAAGTTCGATATTGGTATTTTTCGGGCCAATTTTCATAATGACCGATGAAGCCGTCGTTGTCTTGGTTTTATTTTCGAAAACCAGCCTAGGCTTCCAGATGTTTTTGTCTAATACATCCACGTCGTAATTATTTATTTCAGATTCTATAATATTTGGAGGTCTTAAATTTACATTACTTGTTTCCGTATCGTTAATACTCCAGTGATTATCTTCACGTTCAATTGATTCACTAGATAAATTAAAATTACTTATGTTATCAAAATTATGCAACTCTTTTTCTCTCGCAATATTTTCAAACTCCCGTCCTCTCCTTGACAACTCAAGTTGTTTATTGAAAATTTTCTCTGTTGTCATCAGCGTTGTTGTAAACAAAGTATAATCATTTTCAGTATCTATTAAAGAAGAAATACGTAGTTTTAACAATTTACATTTAAATGTAAATTGCAAAATTTAAATATATAATGGTTATACTTATTAACGAAATTATGGCATAAGCAATCAATCCAATGGTAATTTTTAGTAAATAGCTAGCTTATAATGGTCCCCAATGCACATTACATTAGGTGATAAATAATAACTGCCCGTTTTTGTCGATAGTTAAAGTTTAAATGAAAGAGAGAGAGAGAGAGAGAGAGAGAGAGAGAGATTTTACAATATATAGATGTACATACACAGAAAATTTTGAAATTAAGAATTAAAGGTATGATAATATAAATTCAAAACAAAATTGAGCATTTAAAAGAAAATCAGCAAGTAATGTGAAATAAAATTAACCCTAAAAGTAGTGTAAGTTGAACGACCAAATATATTTCAATATAATAACGTAATAATTATACTATTAAAAATGTTGTTCCAGTTGATAGGTTTTTGAATACTATGCGATTGATGGCTCTTTGAATGTTTCTGATTATCCTCAATTTCTTTTGTGATGTAATGACCTTTTATGCCATTTGCATTGACATATATTCCATTTGGATAAAAGTTTGTTCTCGGATATTCAGTTGTATTCGTAGATTCTACAAATTACAAAGTGTTACAGAGTATAATTCTTAAATAATTTTAAGAAAAGTATAATGAACTAAATATTTGAGCTGTTTCAGTATACATCTTGTACATACCTATATATACAAAAATTTATATTTAATATATAATTACCGGCGTCAAGCAAATAAAAGAATAAAGATTATAAGCCACTTATAAACCTAAATTTATTTGATTCTTTGAATTTAACAAAACATTTGTTTTTAATATCCACTGTGCATTCGTTTCTCTATCAACTATGCTTTGCTGATATATATTTTTGCCAAATTGTTGTTGTAATTTATCATCTTGACTAGCCATACTATGAAACATTAAACTTTCTCATACATATCTAGTTACATAATAAATTTTATGTAAAAAATATTTTTTTTAATAATAATAAGCTATGAATACGCAAATATATTTCGAATATTTATCTATATAATTTCCGATTTATAAATTTAATTCTAAAATACACACATGAGTTGTCCAAACCCAATCGAAATTTTTTTAGCCATACTATGAAACATTAAACTTTCTCATACATATCTAGTTACATAATAAATTTTATGTAAAAAATATTTTTTTTAATAATAATAAGCTATGAATACGCAAATATATTTCGAATATTTATCTATATAATTTCCGATTTATAAATTTAATTCTAAAATACACACATGAGTTGTCCAAACCCAATCGAAATTTCGTTTGTTCTGTACACGAAGAAAAGAAAAGGGAGAGTTTAATTTTATAACTTAATATATAATAATATATAAATCTTTTTAGCATTACAACCTATGCAGGTATGTTCCTAAATCTCAAAACTTTAAAATAAAAAGATTCTAAATATATTAATTTAAATCAGAGTTTCAGTGGATCTTTTAGACCCATTGATGTGTTTTCAAAAATTTTCAGAAGCTATATGTGTTCTAGAATTAAATATTTATTTAGTATTCATAACATTGATCCACAGTATTGATATGCATTACGTAAATACTTTATTATACTTAAATATATATAATGTATTTATTTACTTATCTTACTGTATACATTTTTAATTTTTCATGAAACATGTCAACATGCAATATAATTTCCATGCATATTATTATATATTTCTTGCATCATAACTACTAAGAAGCAATATTATTCATTTGCATATTTGTATTATTTCAATGATATCATACTGATAATAATTTGTATGTACAATTGACAAAGTTAATTCATGCAGCGTGCAAATATTTGCCAGTAAGGTTTGCAACAGCACATTATTATTAATTTGTATTATTATAACTTGTACAGTGTACTAACTATAACAAACTTATTAATCTAATTGAAAATAATAATATATGGTCCAATATATAAATCCAATAAATATCTAATGAATTTAATTAAAAAATTAATCTAATCTAAATAATGCAATAAACAAACAGATGAAATATTTTTACGTAACAATCGTAATCACAAAAACATTAATTATCATAATTTTATATACATAGATTTTATATAAAAACATGTAAATAAATTAGTAATTTATTAAAATAATAAACAAGTTTAACGTTAATTTTTATTTACCTTGATCCCATGGACGTGTTTGAATTTCCATCTGTACTTTTTGTTGATCATGCCACGTACTCGGGTTGAAAGCAAAAGATCCATTTGACTGATTCCAAGTCATATTTTCTTGTCCCATCCAAGAAGGAAGTAATCTATCTTGTCGCGATTTATTCTGATTTGAATTTTTAGTAAATTTATTATTATTATTACTATTATTTAGCAAAACATTTCCAGCTAATGGAAAAGTATGATTGAAACTAGAATGATATAATCCTGGCGTCGTCCAATTATAATCTTGCTTAGTTGGATGCAAATCATGATCGGTCCTTTGACTATCTAACAAATCAGGAACATTAGAAAACTTTGTTTCGTTATGTACATTAAAAAACTGACTGTTATTTTCATTGTATCCTCTAGAAGGAAAATATGGTTGATGTCGTCTTTGATCTGTTTCACTCGACGCAGCATGTTCAAAATAATGATGATTGTAATGACCGGAATCATGAGAATCAAGGTGCCAATGATTATCATCTGCATTTGGAGTAAATCCTTGGTATCCTTGATCATATTTTCGATCACTAATAAGAGTAGTAGGATTATCGGAGTTCCAACTTGAATTTACTGATGGATTTGATGTAGGTCCATAATTATGATAATGATGATGATGATGATGATGATAATGATAACCAGGAGGATAATATCTATGGTCATTTTGATTCCTATGTTCGTATGACCACGATCCTTCTGGATGGTCGGAATGATAAACTGGTTGTGAATTTTGACCAATTCTATGGTTTTCCATCCATTGCCTATCTAAATGATCTTGAAATTTGTAATTGCTATCAAAGGATTGTCTCAAATTTCCATTACTTGGTTTCCATTCTGGACGATGTGGTCCATAGTCTTGATACTGACTTTCTCTATGTGCATGGTCGTAATCATGATAAATAATATGATGCTCAGAAAGATCATAAAATGGCTTTCGAGTTGTCCACGTTGGTACCCAAAGTGGACTTGAAGATGTCGTAAATGGTTTCCAGGTTGGTTTAAATGTTGGACGTAGATTTGATCGTGATGTGGTAGAAGCAGCAAGTGGAATCCAAGTACTATCTCCCATTTTGTGTACCTTATCATCAAATTTATCTGTAATTCAAAAAGTATGAATTTATTATAATTATTTTTAGAATATTTCAGAAAATATTAATTAATAACAGATCCCATTAAAAATAATTTATGATCGTTTAATTAACGTATTCCGCACTACGTAAGTCACCATCAGTGACTGTAATAGTGATACACCATCCGTTCAAACTGTTTGATATTTTGGCTATAAAAAGAAATGTAATTATAAAATAATTTTCGATATCATGTATGAATGCATACATATATAATATAATTATGCCATGATACGGAATACGTTAATGATCGTTTGGTTCAATCTAATATTGATTGTTATGAATAATATAGAATTTGTCAACATAGACTTAATTACTAATATATCTGCATATGTATATCATATGTATTATTAATTTTCTTAGAAATAAGTTCTACTGAAAAAGATCTCACACACACACGCACGCACGTACGCACGCATGCA
>NW_017257021.1:288787-301716 GCF_001594055.1 Mycetomoellerius zeteki | reverse complement strand
GCACGCACGCACAGTTACATAACGAAATCATATAACTAAGGCAAGTAAAACACGGAAACAATCCGTAACGGATAATTGTTCCAAATCAGTACGTGATTTTTTAAAATTATGTAATTTGAAAAGTTACATGATGATATGTTTTTTTTTTCATTTCTATTATTCAATTTTTTTAAATTCAATAACTATAAAATCACATGCGATGGATAAAATTATTTCTTACGCGATTTTTCAAATTACGTGATTTAAAAAATCACGTATTGATTTGGAACAATCTGTTACCGGTTACGTGATTTACTTATCTTAATTACATGATTTCGTTATGTAACTACTTTGTGACGTGATCTTTCCCATTAGAGAATATAATTGCAAATTACTTTGACGAAATGCTGAATTACTATAAAAATTAACAATTTGCATTATTTGTTGCAATTAATATACCTGTTTTGCAGCTGGGTACGTTATGTGGCCAATCACAAACCGTTGTAACAGGATTGAAAGCTGTTCCAGGACCACAATCCATCACGTAAGTAACACCATTTGCACATTGAAGGAATTTTTTACACGTCTCTGGATGAGGCAATAATCCGATGAAATCCGCAGGACATATAATTTTCTTTGTTTCGATATATTTCGCACTACCGTGTTCAAAATTAAAATTTGGAGATGCAAGTGATACTTTTTTATTAGATTTAAAAATATCTATATAACAGAATACATTTAAATAAAACTTCTCATTATTTTTACGATAAAACAAATTATTTCTTCAATAATCATTTATTGCTACCTTCGCAACCCTTTACATTACGTGGCCAATCACATATACCAATAGTGGGATTGAAAACTGTTCCAAAGCCACAACTCATAATATAAGTTGTACCGTGCGCGCATTGTACAAATTTCGTGCAATCTCCATGATATGGTAATAAACCAATCAAATATGGTGGACATTTTGGTTCCTGTAAAACACCAAATAAATCGTTAAAGTATGATCGATATGCGAAATATGTATATTAAAAAAGCAATGTTTTGTTTAAATCAGACACAATATTATCAAAGTCAATAAATTTGAAACATAAAATGAAATTTTGATTTATAATCAATAATAATATATTGTAAAAAAAACGCACTTGCAACTTCTGTGATTTTCGATTAACTTGGAAGACAGAATCTGACTCTTTAAAATACACAGGTTCATCCTCATAGCATTTCACTTTGTGTGGAAAATCACATTCCAGAGTATCAGGATTAAAATGAGTGCCTGGAGCACATGGTTGAACAAATGCACGACCCTTCCAACAATTGACGAAGAATTTGCAATCTGGTGGATAAACAAATTGCCCTGTGGAATTGTTGTCAGGACATTCAACACCTAATCGAGGATTATATCGGGCTACTTTGTGCTGCGATTTTTGTGAAAGAAGTAAATTTTCTTTTCGTGGTTTCTACATGTAAAAAGATAAAATCGATATTATTATAATGCAAATATCAAACAAATACATCATGAAATAAAGATTGAAATAAATTTAAAATTCTTTCAAATGTTCTTTAACCTTAAAACTTTAAGTTCTAAAATTTAGCTTTATAAATCTTTTTTATTTAAAACGTTGTACATCAAAGTTTATTATATATTTTTCAAATTTATATGTTACATATTTGGAAAAGTATATATATATATATATAAAGAATCATAAAAAAATATATGAAGGCGTTTTATATTTCAGTAAAAATGTTTTAAGAACAAAATTATTACATATCTTAAACAATATCTTTAATACATGTATGTAGGAATGTGATTTAGTTTTTTGAAGGCTTTGCCAAGAGATGGCATTAATGTGAGTATTGTCGAAGACATTCCAATCACAGCTGTTACCCAGATAGCAACGTGTCTGTCTTGTTGCTGGGATGTTGCTTGCTAAGTATACATTGCTAAGCATATGTTGCTAGCAGAATTGCAACAACTGAGTCCTCATTTGTTGGCAGCTTGATGTCTCCACGATATGATAATTTTGAGTAGCAATTTACCAGCAGTTTGCCGACAACTTTAAAATCGTCATCATAAAAATTTGTACTACTGCCATCATGTTGCCATAATAATATGCATCATCATACAATGCTGTCATATTGCCGACAACACAAGATAACATTGATGCACCTATCTTACTGTTAAAATGCTGGCAATACATATACACATTGTTGCTTGCATGTGCTACAATGTCGGTATATTCGAAATCGTTGAAGACAAATCTATGGCAAATTGCCAGCATCATAAGCAATCACAAATTTGTGCGATTTTGCTGAAACACGCTTTGCTATCTGGATATTTCTTAATGCTTTAATATTACGCCATGATATTTAGTCGTTCACTAACAATAGACGCAGTAAATGTCATGTTTGTACCATTTTAAAAATGGAGCTTCCTATAAATAGAACATTTTCGACACTGCATTGCTTATGTTTTTTAATCAGAAGAAAATGGCGACTAAAGGTCATAGAACTCTGACAGAAACTTATGGTGATGTTGCTCCATTAAGCTGGAAAATGCAGATTTGCAAGCATTATTATTGGACGAAAATTCAGCACAATTCACGTCAGAATTTGCCAGAGAATTAAATGTTGATCGTACAACAGTTATTAAGCGTTTACGTGATATGTTGTTTAACTAAATCAGTTTTTGAGAAAAAAAAAACCCTCAAAACTAAATCACACTTCTAATATAAACGATATTATAATGCATGAATAATTCTGTTTAGATATAGAAAAAGAATTACCGTGCTGTCAATATCTACACCTTCATACAAATCTTCATTCTCAAATTCTACGTGCATTTTTTTGTTCTCGTCATTTTTCAGTGGTTTATGCTCAAAATCAATCTCGTTTTGAGGTCGAGTGCGATTTCCATATTTTGATTCATTCTTAAAGTATCCGTAATTTTTATCAGATTCTGTAAAATCTTCGTACTGAAAAGGAAATTTCAGACTTTCTTGTTGTTCCAACTTATCAAATTTGAAATTAAGCTGTTGTTCTGGAACTTTTTCAGAAATCTGCTCAGGAATATCAATTTGCGTCCTTTGTTCAATTTCATTACCCGGAGTCTTCCGCCAAGAGCTCCAATTCTTCGTGCCAGATTTAGATGTAATATTATCCCGCAATTGACTCCATATTGGAGAAGAAGTTGTTTGAACACGCGATACTTTCTCAGTTGAATGCCAAGGAAGTACTAATTCACGACGTTCTGGCGGTTTTGTAGTTGTTAATCTTGGATTATAAATCTGTGATAATAAAAATTGTCAGAATAATATCAAAAACAATCTTGATTTTTATTGTTGAAATACCAAAATAGATCAACATTTATGCCAAATTTCTTTGATTTATTATCGTGAATAAAACTTAATAAAAATATACTTGTACTTTAAAATTAACTAATAAATTTGATTACAGTAAATGTAATAAATTACATATCAAATAAGCGAATAAGATACGTTTAATAATTTTTTAATAATTGCTTATAGTTCCTCAGTTTTTGTCGAAAAGTATATATTATAGGAACCTACATTTCACTTCAAAAATTAAGATTTTGACAATTGATATAAGTTAGCCACATTTATAAGTATTGCACTTCGTCTTCGTATTATTTTTGTTTATATCAATATATACGGGAATATAATAATAATTATTTATTTTTAATTATGTTGTGTATACTATACCATAGAAAGAAGCTTACACATAATTTTTGAAAATTTTAGCAATGTAATAAACAACAATTATTTTAAGAATAAATGAAATTTTAAGGAGATAACATACGTTTTCAGTCTCCATCTAATTACACGTTTTTGCAGTCTGATTGTTACATCTGGTAGTAAATTTACATTACATTTCAAACATATGTTCTTATATTATATAACATGCAATTGATGGACACAAGTATAATATTTTATAACCTAATTCATGAGATTCTGATTTCAAAACATCAGATTATTTATCACATACTAAGTATCATATTATTATTGCATTGATAAAGTATATATTATTGTTTTTATCAAACTATTAATTTAAAAGTAAAGTAAATTTTCTTACTTTATCACTTTTAGAAAAAAATAATAAGATTAAAAATTTTGCATTGCAAATTCGTATTACATATTATTATATATAATAAAATATTAATACTTTTGGTAACGAATCAAATTTGCCATTTTTACTTCAATCTCAGTTAATCTAGTCTACATTCAAATTATAATTTTAAACGTAGTGTCTCTTGTTTAAGATAAAATTGAAATGGCTACGTAAATCACAAAAAGTCACTTGTAAGTAAACAATCCCACCACATACCGCGGTAGAAAAAACAGCTGTATAAAAGAGGCAGAAAGCGGCGAAAAAATAATTAAAACACGACATCATTTTCGATACTTCCACGATACACCGAGCATCGTATTATACTGATCCCCGGCTCTTTCTAAAATCGTAGCGTCGAGCTTGAATGCTGATCGGCGCCGCTTTATCCAGAAGCAGATATTGATATAGTCGAGGAAACAAGTGCTCTGATTCATGAAAATCGGAAAGTTATCAGCTAGAAGGGTTAAAGATCATCTCAACAAAAGATAATGAAACGAAAAGAGAAAAAAGAAAATTCTCGGCTTGAAATATGTGCTCACGCATACGCATATGCACATAGCAGAAAAAAGGACGCCGGTAAACACGAGAGTCGACACAACAAACGAACGACTGCAAACAGAACTATTTGCCAATTGACGGTGCGCGAGCAAACTTCTGTTCGTTGATGATTATTGCAAGCTAGCCTTATAAAGAGACCGACGCGAGAAACACAGGGTGAAAAATGGATAAGATTACTATTTCATGCGGCCTTTTATTGTAATCTTTGAAATCTCATCACGGAGATGAAATATATTTACAATTAATATATTGATTATTTCAGCTCGACTAACTGTTTCTGTGAGAATTTGAAGTCGTAATTGATGGACTCACGTCAGTGAATACAAATGAAAATAATTGCTTCGAAAACGTATATACTCGTATTATAAATATAATATAAGCTCTCTGCCTTCAGCTTGCATTTACCGCCTCTGTACATCAAGTAATGCAGTCCTCCGAATTCGGAGAACTGTATTAGGTACGTATATTGTGTAAGATTTTCCGCCCTGCGCAAAAAATTATATTAACCGACACTGATTTTGTCTTTAGCTTACAAAGTATCATTTCTAAAGTATTTTTTAATGCTGAAAACGATGCTGTGTTTAGAATTTATTTATCACGCCACATTTATAAAAAAAAATTAGGGTAAAACGTAGACGAGAAATGACGATTTTAGCCATATTTAGAATGGTATTACGGTTAAGGAAATTTTACTTTATCAATTTTGTTTACACTAACTTAAAGTGCTATCTTATGTCTTCAAAATGAGTTTTTTATTTTTGTATTTTTTTTGTTTTCAATTTTTTACGACCGAGTTATATAAATTTGAAATTATTACTGTCTGACGCTTACTCGAAATCGGGAAAGATCCGCGATGTGGCGGAATAATAAAAATAAAACAAAAATAAAAATAAAAAAGAATAAAAAAGTAATAAAAATTAAATAAAAAAGAATATACATAAAAAAGTGTAACAAACATCATCTTCACGTAATGCACTCCGAAAACACATATTATTGTGGTTGAATAATCTTCTGGCAAGTGTCATACTATCCTCAGAATGTCAATGGCCTAGTTTACATCGTGCACTTGATATGTGTACTAATTAGTAACTTTCTATTAAATTGTCTCAGTGTTTAAGCAATGTATTTAAAGACTGATATACTAAATTTGTACAAAATGCATCAAAATGATTAATTAAACACACATATCATGTATATGTTTACACGTATCGCCGAAATTAAGATAACTCATTAGAAAGTTACTAATTAATACCCGTATCAAGTGTACGACGTAAACTAGGGCAATGATCAAGAGACGGTAGTATCTCGCACCAAGTAAACGCGCAACACGATAACGCCAAACAACGTATACCTAACTTCAATCCTATGTAACTTGGTCAAAAATCGTACAGAAACAAAAAAATCTCATTTCATGTAAATGATAGTATTTTAAGATAATGTAGATAAAATTGGTAAAATAAAATTTTCTTAACCGCAATTCCATTCTATGTATGAACAAAATTGTCATTTTTGGCCTATATTATTTCAATTTTCTCAGAAATGTGACGTGATAGAATTTTTCTTAGCACGAATTCAAACCAGCGACTAAAAATCTTCGAGAAATGACATTCCACATGTCAAAGACAAAAAAAAGTCAAATTTTGTTGGAGAGTGTAATACATAAAAATCTATAAAATATATATATATATAATGACAATTACAAACTAACAGAATTACTGACAATTGCAGATTGCCAACTTCTCCGAATTGGCTTTATAGATCACCAAATTCTTTTACACAATAAAAATACACACAAAAAAACACCAACTACTCTAAATTTGACTAGAAAATCGGAGAAAAGTTAAAAATTCACTTTATTTCAGCTCTTACAGCTGTCACCTTAGATTACCCTTAGACAGCAGAATATTTATGATAAATATTTAATAATATTCGTTTTTTGAAATGTTATACATATAGATATTTCTTACATATTTTATATAAAGCTTTATTCGAAATATTATTAAAATATAGACTAAATATTTTATGCAATACTTATGATAAGTAATAAAAAGTAAAGAAATAATATATAAATAAATATTTCTAATAAGTATTTCTTACTTGGATTATAATGTCTCATTAAGTATTTTCATAGCATTTACTATAACATTCATAATAAATATTTCAAAATATTTATAATAAATGTTTATGATCTGTGCAATCTAAGACTACAAAAAAAACATTTACAAAATATTTAAAATAAATCTTATAAATATTTTGTAAATATTTTGTAAATATTGTGTACTGTCTGAGTATAATTTCCTTAGTGCAGAAATTCTATACGTCGTACGTAAATGATACTTTCTCCGGAAGCGTATGACATGCACAAACAATCCTGAGTTTGCGAAATTGTGATCGAAGACCTAACAAAAAAGATTTTCCAAAATTAAAGTCGTATATATAATATTATCGACTAAATTATAATTTTGGTATAACAATTACTTTTTTCCTGTTTTACAGATTCGAAAATCCTTTTCCAGCATTAAAGTACATATATGCATTATTAATACGTGTTTGTGAGGTAGATTTTATGCCGAGAACGATACAAAATTTTTCTTAAGATTTTCATTTCGAAATTTTTTGTCGTTCTCGGCATAAACTCCACCTCACAGACAGACATTAATGCGTATACTTTAAAAATACCTGGAAAAGTATTTTCGATCGAATCTGTAAAAAAGGAAAAAATTAATTGTTATACAAAAATTATGATTAGTCGGTAATACGGACGGCTTTAGGATCCTCTTAAATCAACGAGAATAAATCAATTAAGAGAAATAAACCTACTTTCGGTCAAAGCGAATCTTATAGCAGTGTTAAATATTTCGCACGCGGAGCGAATTCATACCCAGCACAGAATATTTATGATCAATACATTTATTATTATTCAATTCTTAAAATGTTATATAAATATTTTATACATATTTTTTTATATAAAGCTTTATTCGAAATATTAAAAGATAGACTATTATTTAATGTAATATTTATGATAAATATAAATAAATATTTCTGGTATTTTTTTTACTTGAATTATAATGTCTTTTATTAAGTATTTCCGTAACATTTACTACAAGATATTTACAATAAATATTTCACAATATTTATAATAGTTGTTTATGATCTATGCAATCTAAACAAAAAAATATTTACAAAATATATTTAAAATAAATCTTATAAACAGTTATAAATATTTTGTAAATATTTTATAAATATTGTGTGTTGTCTGGGTATACATATCCAATTCTGTAAATCGTGCGCCGAAATCTTTTTCAATCTTGAAACGCAATCATGAACAGAACTAGAATAGCAATATCACATTTTAAATTACTTTTCAATTTAATGTGATATTACTAACTGACCGAATTCCAAATGGTTTCGGTCCGAGGTTATACCCAATTTTCAGTTCTGATACCAATACTTTCACCGATGGTCATAACCATTTAGATTTTGGTTTTTTTTTTTCGATTATCCCGCAGACAATAGGAGTAGCAGATAAAAGTAAGTCTTAAGCTTAAGCCTTAAGGAATTTATATACTTTCTTTTGCATTGAAAGCAAAAAGACTTTTTCTATTTAATAAAATTTATTTCTTTTACTGTGTTTTGTTTTACATTCGTGTAAAAATAAATCATTACAAATGTAGACAAAAATATTAATTAGAGATTATTGTATGCATTTTGTTCGTTTTCAAACTTAAAAAATACCTATTATTCTATTTTTATTCTTCGATTAGCTATTGAATACGAATTCGCAAGAAAAAAATTATCCGATAAATATACTCAAAATTTTTTATCATATGACAAAAACGTGCTCAAAGCAGTGAAATATCAGCATAATGCATCTTTAGCAAGAAAACGAACAAAATAAACGCGGCTAGAGGACCAGAAAACGTAATAAATATATTTTAATGGATTTTTACGGTTGCTTTTACTGAGTAATTTTTTGTTTTTGTATTTTTCTCTCTGACATGTGCTTCTTATTTGATACGTATATCACTGAGAATGCCACTATATAGTGGCACGCGTGTCACAGTTGGCCACCTTTGTAATATTATATATTGTCGAGACTGACATGCTGTAAACTTTTATGACAAATTGGATGAACTCAATGTTATTATCAGTTTAACTGATTTTTCTTTACCTTTTCTTTCAACTTTAACAAAATAATGGTAAAGAATTAAATAAAGTTAATTCATCGATTAATAAAATTGACTTGAAATTTTTCATGCAATATTTTTTTAAACATATATGGTAAACAACAGCAAAAGCTAATAGTTTTTACAAATTAAAAAATATCTAATGAAATAAAATTAAGCAATTTTTAAAAGTAAATATAACATTGTTTGCATGTTTTATAACACAACATACACAAAAATACTTTAATTAACTTCATTTAGCGATAAGATAACAATAATATGGCAGAAGCAATTAGGTCAGTAAACAAAATGATATTCTTACATTATTCTGGAAAAGCTATTCAGGCAAATTTACAAGAACACGATCGAAAAATTGTCATATTTATTACAGGTTGGATTGGCGTGCGCAATAGTTCAGTAGGAGTTTCTTCAATGTTGATCATTACCGCAGAAACTGCGTTCTTCAATTTTGTTATGGATGAGTTTATATGAAATTGTGAAAAATCGGTTATCTGCATGAGATGCATACAAAGATCATATTTATATCACTGTGATATTTTTTCGCATCCATTCGTCAAATATTAATTATTGTTTGATTGTTGCTTAATTACTTATACTGTTCCTCAATCGTACCGATGCACATACTTACTATTATATGAGCGATGATGTTGATTTATCGCATCACAATAGTCACTCCTGATGATCACAAAATTATAATTTTTGCAGTTCGCCGTATTGTAATCTACGTGCGAAAATAATTCATAATAAATTAACAATTTTTTAATTTGTAATTATACTGTTTGTAGTCTTATTATTTTAATTCACTACAAATGAACTTATTGCAGTAATAGCATAGAATTTTAATAATAAATAGAATAAACACACAATTTAAAATTAATATTATAATTTTATTTACACAATGTGACAAGTATTGATCCGTTTAAACAGGAATGAAATATTTAAAAATAATTCTGTAACTTTACAATAACTTCTTGTGAACTAAATAATTCTCATCCACGATTATTACATCCTGTACGGTCTCTCAGGGGATAGTCACAGGTACTTATAGCTGGATTAAATTCTGTTCCTATACCGCAACGCATTACAAAACAACCACTTTCATCGCATTGTTGATACATACTGCAATCGCCCGGATAAGGCATTACATACGCCTGTAAGTGAATAAATTATCCAATTTTATCTCTCAATGCCATAATAAAGAAGAGAGAATAGGTCATATGAATAAAAAAAAGAAGCATTTCCTTCCAAAAAGCTGTAGCGAAAGCTATGAAAATAGAAAAAAATATAAATATGAAGAAACATATATTAAATGTGTTAATAGTAAAATCATAGCTCAACTATACATTCATTTTTACTTATTTTACTTCATATATCATATATTTTGCTATTTGGTATTGTATAAAGTTCACAAAGAATTCCACAAATCGTATATAACAATTTTATTTTATTATATAATTACATAATTAATTGTAATTTGTCACAATAACAATTAAAAGACAAAAACATTTACAAGTATACTTTATAATATTTAGAAATATATTAAGAATTGTACTTTATTAATGAAAGTGTAATATCAAAAAAATAAATACGAAATGTAATCCTGGTAAAACATTTTTCATGCACCAATTTATATAAATATACTTAAACATGTATAAACATTCATAAATATATACAGGGTGAGTCACTTAAGACCGGCCACCCGAATAACATCCACAGTTTTGAAGATAGGAAGAAATGCTTCAAATAAAAATTATTTGGCATTGAGAGGAGCACCAGATGATGATGAACATTTTTTCCCAGGTGAAGGCGCTTCGGAAATTTCAAGGTCAACATTTTATGTCAATATGTACCAGAATAAAGTATAAAATATCTCATAAACTATTGGTTTTTTTGACATCTCTACCTTAATACTTTTTTATGCAGAATAATTAGGGGAATCATATTTTGTAAAAAAAATTCATATAATTCCATTTAAAAAAAGTTGACCTTGAAATCTCCGAAGCGCCTTCACCTGGGAAAAAATGTTCATCATCATAAGGTGCCCCTCTTTATACTAAATAATTTTTATTTCAAGCATTTTTTTCTATCTTCAAAACTGTGGGTATTATTCGAGTGGCTGATTTTAAGTGACTCACTCTGTATAAATATAGTATATATGAAATATGTCCAAAAACATGACAATATATTCTTCTTTCTTTTGTTTTAAAATTACTGTCAAGTGCAATAAAAATAATAATAATAAGAGAAAACAAAAAGTAATTATAAGAATAATTTTCGTATTTGTTTCTTTAAAAAAAAATCAAGTTTGGAGAAATGTAAAAAAATTACTCATATACAATTATTACTCATATATAATTTTTAAGAAAAATAACTTACTTTGAATCGCGAACGTTTTTAACTAACAATATAAAAATATTTGCTTTGTTCTCAATCATATGACCGATTAATTGATTTTCAGGCTCAATTTTTCATTTTATAGTTAACTAGTGTAGTTAGGCTTCATTCTTGATGTTTTATATAATCGGCTTCATGATGTATGAAACATCGAGTTAAACTTAACCACAAGTTAACCATAATGAAAAATTGGGCCTCACAACGTTAATCTTTCTAAACTTTTTATTTGAAACTGTTTACATTATAGTACTTACATGTGATTGTGTCATTACGAATGATGCACACAGCACCAGGCATAACAAAACTGTGCAAGATTTAAAGATCATTCTTTGATCGTGTTAATCGTCGTTTAACTCAACTTACAATCAATTGCCTTACTTCACTAAGAAATAGACCTTATATACAAAATCTTCTATAGATATGATGATTATAAGGAAATGTTATGTTGTTATCATGCAGATGCGTTTTTCCTATTACGTTTCTTGTATTTTTGTTATCTTTAGTTGATGCAAAAGGGTAAAGGTGACGTGAATCGACATTTCTCAAGTACATCAATGATCTGCAATGTCTAACAGAGAAAAATGCACTTGCTGTTGCAATAAAATTCTGTGCTGCTTTACATTTCTAATAAAAACGCTAGCGTATTTGTGCAATTATTTCAAACAATTAATATAATAAAATATAAGCTTGCACACAGTGGAAAAAATATTAAGAAAAAACACGAATAATATAATATATATTGGATAAATATTAAAGAAATAAAAAATTAAGTTAACGTAATGCACAATACAAATTAATAAGGTTACATATATTATTCGAATCCATTGTGTTAATTTATTCTTAATTTTTTTATTTCTCTAATATTTAATATTTATTTCTGTTCCTAACATTTCTTGCATTGTACGTAGGATCTAAACTTTTCACATAATAATTGAGATACAAAGAAAATTAATTTTAGATAGAGTCCTAGATTTATCAGAGAAGCGCAACTGGTGTTAAGTGTTCTGATTGATCCTTGCAATCACGTGACTTAGCAGTCAATCACTGAACTGATTCCTGTGTATTAAAAACGGCTACTTAATGAATGATTGATGGATTTCGTAATTCGTCTTGCAAACCACGCCATTTTTAATCCTTTTTCTAATATTTTCTAGTACTTTTGCGATACTGACATAAGTCGGTCGCGTTTCTTTGATAAATGCATATATGTAATACTCCTATATTAAGTTCAAGACACAATGGGCGCATTCAAGTTGACAAATAAAGTCACTAGATTTATAAAGTACCGCAAACTCTTTCAGAAATAATGCATCAAAATGGCCGAAGTGCACATAGTACATGATTCGAACTACACCAACGTACACATTGGGTCAATTGGGTGCAGCTAACCTTACCGTACATTTCTTCAAGACATTTTCAAGCGTCAATATCGATGTTGAAGGCCTAAATTTATCATTGAGAGAGAGGAGAATCAGGCTTTACTTATATGCAATCTAATCAGTAAATTCTTACAAACAATGAATGAAACTCAACATTTACCTCTTATAAAATTTGTCTTCTTTCGGTGATATATCTTCTTTTTTCGGTACGACAACGAACAGCTAGTCAGACGAGGAAATAGAATCTTGATATAAAGAAATAAATGTAGGTTATGATATCACTCGGTAACCCTCAAAATCT
>NW_017257021.1:279562-288269 GCF_001594055.1 Mycetomoellerius zeteki | reverse complement strand
TGGGCGAGTTCAAGACTGCAAAGCGGCTAGGCATGCTTATCGAGCGATTGAATATGATTGGTTGGATCTATAAGTAATAACCAATTACGTTCATTTGCTCGGTGAGCAGGCTAGCCGCTTTGTCAACTTGAACGCGCCCATTGTGTCTTGAACTTAATATAGGAGTATTACATATATGCATTTATCAAAGAAACGCTAATGATGCGGTCCCATGATGCGGAATTGGCGCAATGAGGAATTGGCGGAACGTTCGTGATTGGTTTAAAAAAGACATATTGGCGGAGCGCAATTGACGGAATGCTTGCAATTGGACGGACATCGTTCCGCCAATTCCGCATTGCGTATACGTTCCGCACCATGGGACTGCGCCATAACGCCAATTAAAAGCTGACGAAAACACCACGGTGCAGACGAATATCTACCTCTCACTTAGGCCGGTATTCATAGGGCGATATTCATAGTCAGTTCTTATATTCAAGATCGTCTTAAGTTCTGTCTTGAACCAATCAGAGGGCCGTATTGGCACCTTAAGACATTACTTAAGACGGCCTTGAAATAAGAACCGACTATGAATACCGGCCATAGTCAGATCTTAAATTTAAGACTGTCTTAAGTTCAGCCTTGAGGTATCATGAACCAATCAGAAAGCCGCATTAGCGTTTTAAAACATTACTTAAGACGGTCTTGAAATAAGAACCGACTATGAATACCGGCCTTAGGTAGTGTACTCACTGTGTACATACAGCATATGCGCATCACACTCGAGTGCACTGTGGAAGTGAGAGATCCGATATTCTCTATCTCGCTATCTTTGCACATCCCCACTCCGAACCCGTCGGCTGTCATAACTCATAATCAATGGTCGCGTTCAGCAGACTCAACTGTTGTACAACTGTTGCATAAAAGTCTGCTGAACGCACTCCGCTCAGTAACCGATACTCAACATGTTTAGTGAGCGGACGCCATTTTTTGCATCAAACTTTTTCTCCGCTACTTCAGCTCAACATGTTGTAAAACAATATGGCGGCACACATGTGTAAGGTATAAACACGAATTCGAGGTTAGAAGTTAGAAACTTGGTAGAAACTTGAACTAGAAATTCGACATAGTTTGCGTCTTGTAATTATTAACAATTATAGTTTTGTATTCGACAACTTTTAATTACATTTTCAGATTTAGTTTTCTCCAGTTTGTTTGTCGTTCCTCCAATTTCTTTGTGAGATATTACATCCTCTACAATAGTTTTGTATATAAAAACTTGGATGTGTGATATATGATAGACATTTGTGCCTAAGAAAGCAGCTATATCACCAAATCGTTCTAAGTATCTGCGTTCGTCGCTGCTAGGTATGCCATGTACTTGCTACAATTTAAAATCAAGTGAACTAGATTCAGTTTAAAAACAAACATTAGGCAAATTATTTTTAATTAGTATCCATTTGTATGTCTGTTGATTTAATCAACTGCTTATCCTTCTCTACTTCCCAGAAATAGAGAAAGATAAACAGTTGATTAAATGACTGATTACGAATCATGGAAAATGAGAATCCTAACACTGAGACATACAGTATTAATTATATCATCAATAATGCAGAATATTCTATTACTGACACCCATGAGGTTCACTCAAGGTTACAGTCTGGTAAGTGTATAACATATTACTTATTTTTCAATTATTTTATCATTTATAACTTAGTACTTTCTATCTTTTTACCCATTATTTTATGAAGAACGTCTATATTTTAATTATATGTAATCATTTTTGTTTACAATTGGAATTTTCTCTGCGCAAATTGATTTAAGATTTATTTTACTTCAATACTGTTACTGTGTGTCAACGATTTAACAATTCAATAATTACCTTTTAGATGCGGGTTTTTTGTCGCAATATTTGGACGATAACACAACTGCTCCAATTTTGAATTCTATTGTAGATGATACTACTAACAATACAAATACTGGTATATAAATTTTTATCTAATCAATTTATTATTAGAAGAGTAATAAATATATAACATATTTTTGGTATACTTATAGGATCTGAAATAAAGAATTTTTCGTGGACTCAGCGATCAACAAAATTGCTTTTGAACAGTTATTTGGAACGTAAAGATCGTTTTCGCGATCCTAAAGTTAAAAAAAAGGTTTTGTGGACCGAAATTCTTCTAATTATGAAGGAAAATGGTTATAGTGACTTAAATGAAGATCTCCTTGATAGAAAGATGCGTAACATGAAAAAATCTTATAAGAATATAAAGGATAATAATAATAAAAAAACTAGCACTGGCCGAGGACGAATTTCATGGGAGTACTTCGATACTTTTGAAGACATATTTGCCAATGACATGACAATAAACTACAGTTCAACACTTTCTTCGATGCAAGGAAATAATGAAATAACCGCAAATGAATCTTCTCAAGATGATAATGAAGTAATCACCTTAACACAAGTTTCAGATTTCTCTAATATTTGTAATAGTTTGAACACATCTGCTACTTCGTCAATATCACCTTTTCAGCTAATTGATCAAAGTCCACTTAGCTGCCCCTCGACAAGAAGTTCCTCTGCAAGTCCTTGTGCTAGTGTAACGCAAATATCTGAACCGTTGAGAAAAGCTCGAATGAGTACGCTACATAAACTACGACAAAAACAAATTTCCATCGAAGAAAAACGCCTCGACACCATGTTACAACTCAAGTCGTCCATAGATCGAAGTAATCAAATCCAAGAAGAGAGAAACAAGTTGATAGAACAATTCTTACTTTTGAGGAGCAATCAACATGATGAAGGAAAAAAGAATACATAAATGCTACAAGTTTATATTTTCAATATAGTTCTTGTTAGAATTAACATTCAAAAGATACATTTAGTTTTTTCAATAAACAATTTTCTTTGCTGTTACTTAATATACCGTATTATCTTGCCTGAAAACGCCCATTAGTTTTGCGTCAAATGAATTCTTAATATAATATACAGTATTGTAATAAAATAAATTGAGTTAATATGTGAACATACAAAATATATTTTCAAATAAATTTTTTTTTCTTATTGTAATAAATGAACTATTTCATTTCTTTTTGTTACCGCAGGAATATTATCATTTAGTATATCTATATCATCGTTCGGTATTGCCATTGCTTCGATTGGTGCTTCATATTCGAAATTAATTTCATCTCGATCAATTAAAAAATTATGCAAGACGCACGCTGCTGCTATGATAGTATTTCCCAAAGCTGGGTCGGAAATATCTAAATATTTTAATCTTCGGAATTTATTTTTCAAAAGACCGAATGCTCTTTCGATAATAGCTCTGATCATACTTAATTTAATATTATAATTACTTTGCGCTCTCGTTAGGTGACCATTATCACGAAACGGTGTCATAAGATTTGGCATTAAAGGATAGGCAGAATCCCCTATAAGATGCATATTAAAGGGTAGCAAAGGATTTTCAGCATTATTCAATCGTGCAAACAACTCGCTCTGCCTAAATACTCGAGCGTCATGCATTCGTCCAGGCATTCCGATGAAAACGTCTATAAAACGTGCCTTGTGATCGCATACACCTTGTAATATAATCGAGTGTATCTTATTTCTATTATAAAAATCTATAGAGTTGCCTACAGGAGCTTTTATTGGAATATGGCAACCATCAATCGCCCCAATAACACCGGGAAATCCCCGAGAACGTCTTCGAAAAATCTCTTCAACATTATGATATCGTCTATCAGGCCATGTAATATAATTCGGTAAGAGGTTAGCTATAATGGTGATAACTTCTTTGAATACGTAGTGAGCAGTACTCTTGGGTAAATCAAAGCGATCTCCAGCAGCAAGGAAACTTTCCGGTTTAGATAAAATCCACAATGAAAACATAACTTTTTTTCTCAAATCCACAAGGTAATTTGGATTCCCATGTATGGAATTTCCAATTATATCAACTAGCACCTACAAAAATTTCTACAATTGATTTGAATACCGAAATTAATCTTTAAAACATACTTGTAGTTTTATAAAATTTATTATACTTACTTCAAATGTTGCACGAGACATTCTAAAATGCTCCTTAAATAAAACAACGTCGTATTGAGGAACAATAATTTCGTAATAATTACGATTTCTAGGTCTTTCATCACGTTGCCTCACTTCTAGTTCATCCAGTTCTGGTAACGGTTCGACTAATTCATTAAGCATAAGGTGCAATACGTTTATTCGGTCATTATGACCGTCATCTTCAAGTAACGCAACAATATCTAAATTCTCCATATTGCATGTATATTATCCTTATTTAATAATATATAGTAACTAAAATATATAAAAAACACAATAAAACAAAATGTTTGGATACAATGAAAATTGTTAATAATTACAAGAAACATGTTCACTTCTACCAATGTTAATTGATGTTAATCGCCATTTAATCAACTGTTTATCTTTCTCTATTTCTGGGAAGTAGAGAAGGATAAGCAGTTGATTAAATCAACAGACATACAAATGGATACTAATTTAAAATTATTTGTTTAATGTTTGTTTTTAAACTAAATCTAGTTCACTTGATTTTATAATGTAGCAAATGCATGGTATACCTAGCAGTGAGGAACGCAGACACTTACACTATTTGGTGCCATAGCTGCTTGAAATAAGGTTATAATCGTTATATGGTCACGTGACAATAATGATCAGACCCGTTCAGCAGACTCGGATCATGATCGGTGAACGCTCACGGATCCGCTCTACAACAGTTGAGTCTGCTGAACGCGACCAATAGAAGCCAATAGCTGAGTTTGACGGCCGATGGGTTCGGAACACTTCTCGAGGTTTGTTCGCTTGCTCCAAATTAACTCAGAGAGCACTTGAATCACCGGTAAGATGGCGGTCGGAATAGTTGGATTCATGTGCCCCAATGCACACGAACGGATTTAGGACAAGTTGAGACAAGTGTTTTTTCCCGAATGTATGTATTTATAGAGATTTAGTGTCCTAGTTTCCTACAATTTCCGTTTTTACAAGGAAAGGGAATTTTAGGTACCAAAACTCTGTGTCTGGATGGAAATGCGGTCAAAAGAAGATTTCTGCGATTATCGTGTGTCCAGTAAAAACTTAAGGCACTTTGTTATTATCATTATTAAGGAATCGCCTCAACGCGAAATACACAAATTATTATAATTAATACACGGCGCACTAATTTAACAAATCCCTTTTAGGATGAAATCACACGGTGCGGAAAAAGACTGTGGAATAGAGAATGCGTCATTGAAGCAACCAATCAGCGCTATTCCGAATAGTGCTGAATAGCGCTGATTGGTTGTTTCAATGACGCATTCTCTATTCCGCAGTCTTTTTCCGCACCGTGTGATTTCACCCTTACACCGAGCACTTGATATGCATATTAACTTTCTATTAAATTATTTCAATTTCAGCAATGTATTTAAAGAATAATGTACTAAATTGGTACAATATGCATCAAAATGATTAATTAAATACACATATCATGTATATGTTTACACATTTCGCTGAAATTAAGATAATTCAATAGAAAGTTACTAGTTAGTACCCGTATCAAGTAGAGACTTTTTAATCAGAGACTGGTCATAAAGATTTCGTCAAATTTCTCCAAGCGAGAAAGGAGTATAGGCTATCTTATTCTTCCACCAATAGCAGTGTGCATGATATATCTGACCTGATCTTGGCGACGCCAGCCAAGGTCAAATCAATGATACCTTCTTAGGTCCCCCTGCGAACCATACAACTTTTGTTTGAAACATTTTTTCGTATCTACCATAGTTTTCGAGAAATCTTACTGCATTATTTAAAATGGGACACTCTTTATATTACTTACAAAATCTTATGAGAATTCAAAATATATATCAAAAATATAAGTTTATAAATTACGAAAAACATTTTATAAAACCTATATGCATATAATTTATTTGTGTAAATGATTAACTCTTAAAACATGTTTACATCTTCGGTGGAATTTCCATTTTTTTTTCAAAACGATATTTAACTGCTATCTTATTACGCAATACCAAGTATGGATGTGGTGATTCAGATTTAGTTATAGGCACTTTTGCAAAACGACGTAATTTTGGAGACAACAAAATTAGATTTTGAAAGAGACCAATTGCACTACTAGTTGCCCAGTACAAGCTCAAACACTAAAAAATATATTTCAGATTATATTCTTTGTATAATTAAATTATATCCTTGTAAATAAATTTTTTGACTTACCGATGGTACAGACATAGCAATAGGAATCATTCCAATTGTAGCAATTCTGCAGAAATTGGTCAAGTATTTCTGCCATTTTGTCGACTCTACTATCCTACTCATACAATTTATCTGTAAAATTTAAAATTAAAGTGATATGAAAACTCAGGACATAATTAATTTTTCAAATTCGTTTATAATATTATAAACCAATCAGAAATTATATTAAAAATTTACTTCTATAATGGCTAAATTAAATAATCCCATTGATATGGGAAGTACAAACGGATCTGCTGCAGTTAAGTTAGACATCCAAAGAAATCCATCAGTTATAAATTCCTGATAAGTAATGTAAGCATCTAACAAACCAAATATGTTAGATATGTACTAATTCTTATTTTATTTAAATCATTATTTTATTGTCATTCATACACACTAGCATCCTGTTTAGGTAGCATATAACATAAATTTCTAATAGACATTGATAATGATATCCACAAAGGTATTTGCACCAGTACTAATAGACTAGTTTTAGCTGGATGGCAATTTTCTCGAACAATCAATTTATTCCATTGTTTAGCTGCAATAAAAATGGCAAATATTTAAAGATAAAATATTCTAATCAAATTTGATTGCCTTTATTAACTCATTAACTTAGAAGCTTAAAGTAAACAAAATAAAACATTACCTACAGAGTGATTGTATAAACGTTTGGCATATTTTTTAGACCAATTATATTTATGTATACCATAATTTATCTCTTTCTTCATCTCTTTAACTGCCTCATCCATTTCATATTTGAGATTTTCCAATTTTGCTAATATATATAGCTAAAAATATAATAAAAATCACTAAAAACTGCATTAGGCTTTAAAATAAAAATAAATAATAAACTAAAAAATATATTTAAAATTAATTTTTAATATAATTTTAAATATATTATACTTTGTATACATTTAGTATACTTTGATGAATTTTATTTTTTAATTCCATTCTATAGAATTGAGAAAGTAAAAAATATTTTGATGACTTTTTATAAAACTTCTTTTTAATTTTTGCAAAATTATTCCATTTTTTAGAAAAAAATTTTTATCAAGCTAGAAACTATTGAATATACCACATGCTACATCAACATATTGCAATGATCAGTATGTCGAATTATATACAGTGAAGACATTATATTTATAAAATAGCTGACATGCTAACAAAAACATATGTTGATGCAATATGAGATATACAATTTTGAGAAATATAACAATGTGATCTTTGTTGAACTATAAAACTGTAAAGATAACAATTTTTTTAAAAACAGCCAGAAGCATGCAAAAGAGTTTCAAGCTTCAAAATGTTCTTTTATTTTTTTGTCTGCAATAATTTTTCACCAAGTTTCAGTGATATGAAAATTATATTAAGTTTGTGCGTTTTGAAAGTGTTTCCTATTTTTTTTATTGAGCAGTGTATAACAAATCATACAGGAAAAGAAATAATTATTATATATATATATATATATGTCTTATAATTTTGCTTGTTAAATAAATATATTTTTATAATTTATAGATATAATGTTTACGAACATACCTGATACAAGGATAACGGTAATGTTACTGCTGTTCTCATCACAATGGTGGTAAGTACAATGACTAACCACCATGGTAAGCCTGTACAATCATGCATCAAGAGTAAGAAATCTTGTGTGATTTTAATAGGTGCACTTTCAGATATTGCTTTGAATATGCCATTAAACTGCATTGGAACTTTAACTTCAGTAACAAAATCAATACCAGCATTTGAAAGATATCTAACATTATAATACTGACTACCGCAATATGATTTATATCCAATGTATTTTCTTTCAGTATACAACATTATATGAGAAACAATTCGAGGTTGAGGCATATACAGAAAATTCCGTGTTTCTGAACTATGTTTAACTATAACATTATTTAACAAGGATTGCTGATTGCTGAAAGTCAAATCTTTTGCAATGTTTGTACTATAGTCATTACAAACATTATAAGGTAAAGTAGTTGATGACATGTTAAAATATGTAGCATTACTAACTACAATTTTGCTGACTCGTTTGACCCGCCACAAGAAAACATCCAAATTTATTATTTTCATAGCGAACTTTTCTCACGAACAGTAAAAAACATTATATTAGAGGGTCTAATTAAATATATTTTTTTAGTAAAAAAAAATATTAAGTTATACATATGCACAAGTGTAAATTTTACTTATTCACGCTACATCTTCTTTTTTATGTATTTATTTATTATTTATTTAATAGAAGTACATCCAAATAGAAGACTTTTATAGTAGTATTAAGACAATAGGTTATGTGAGTGCAATTACAATGCTGCGTTCAGCAGAACGTTCGTTTTGCAACTGTTGGAAGTTTCTTTCGAGCTGATTGGATCATACTTTTAGATCTAGAAGAATGGTCCTATCTCAGCAGACAATCATAAAACGGTTGCAAAACTGTTGAGTCTGCTGAAC
>NW_017257021.1:276896-279247 GCF_001594055.1 Mycetomoellerius zeteki | reverse complement strand
CAGCCTCAACTGTTGCGGAGCGGATCCGTGAGCGCTCGCTACTATTGGATGATCTATAAGAATACACCAATAGTAGCGAGCGTTCACGGATCCCCTCCGCAACAGTTGAGTCTGCTGAACGCAACTATAGGATACGTTCAGTAGAAGGCAACAGTTTTGCAACCGTTTTATGATTGTCTGCTGAACGGTCCTAGATACACTCATCGGCTACGTTTACACCGTGCGCTTAATGTCATTTATCATACACGTATGATAAATGTATTTGTTTAATCTACAAGATAAACAAGGACATCTATTGTATAGGCCGCGGCCTAAATACACGGTGTAAACGTGGCCAGCGTCTCAACATGTTTAGCCTCCGGATTCCGCAATATATTTGTGATATTTTTTGTAAAAAAAATATATAGAATCCTGAAACGCAACATTATGAAAAGTACATATTTGATAAAGAGATGCAATTGCTTTGCAGCCATGGCTGCGTTTACACCGTACGACTGATAGCGACCTGACCTATATCGTGACCCAAAGTAGGTCTAGTTACCAACCGTTTACACCGAAAGGGACTTAAAGCCTTGTGTCCACGATGCTAGAAATTGGTCCGAGATCTCCGAAAGAGAAAGATTTAACCAATCACATTTAAACAATTTAGTCACGTGATCAATGCGATTGATCAATTCTTTCTTCATCCGAGATCTCAGACGGATTTCTAGCATCGTGGACACTGGACTTAAAAATTGATTGGGTCACATTTAGTCCACGCTGGTCCGAATTAGAGCCATCTATCGTATTTTGTACAGATTATTTCCATATACAACATTGTACTCGCCAGAACGTACATAGCGCTATATTGAGACAGGATGACTAGTAGGGATGACAGATATCTTAACCTCTAAAATCTCGAACTTTAATGCTTAATATCTCGGTTCGCGAGGCCGACCGCCGCATTTTTGCCAGATTCTTTCATTTTAAGTGAAAACGCGTCGAATGAGCCCAATTTCATCAAAATCGGAGATAAGGTCCGTATTCTAAATAATTACCATTATTTGTATTATTTTGATTAGCAAAGGCATTGGTACTTATGAATTTGAATTGCTGCATGAACTTTTTTCCATCTTTTTTTTTAATATTTATGTTCTTTGCACAAATCAATTAGTCTTTTCACACAGTCTAGAAGAAAATAACAAACCGGTTTAACCTAACTATTCAACAAAACAGCAGTGTCCTACCGAGCAAATGGCTAAGAAGCTTTTAGGTCGGGTCAGTTGCGCGTTTACACCGCGAAAGTAGATGACCTATTTTAGGTGAGGCCGCTAAAAAATCCGGCCTGACCTACAACAGGTCGGGTCAGGGTATAGTAGTGTTTACAGCGTGCGGCCTAAATAATGTGACCTAAATTAGGTCGAATTTGGGGAATAGGCCGCGGATTAAACATACGGTGTAAACGTAGCCATTCTATGCCGCCATACTTTGCAGCCTAATTTGCTGGAAATCATAGCGACCGCTGAATAAACATGTTGAGACGTTGAGTGCATCTAGGATCATTCAGCAAACAATCATAAAACGGTTGCAAAACTGTTGTGTCCTGTTGAATGCAACCATAGAGAATGGACTGCTCGATCCGTGGTCAAAATGGTCGATAAAAGTAAGAGAGAGGGACCGTGGAAGACGGCCAAACTGTATCTCTTTCCATTCTACGGTATAATGAGAGAGAGAATAAGAGGGAGGTTGGCCGTCTTTCACACTTCCTTCTTTCTCATTATTGTCGACCACATTTAATACACTATTTAGATACAGAGCAGTCTATTCTCTATGTCTGTGGGTGCATCCATAATAGAAGAAATAAAGAATATAGATTTCAGCCTATCAGGTATCGGATACACCGGAATACACGGTTTCTGATAGGTTGAAATCTTTATTCCTTATTCCTTCTATTGTGGCTGCACCTTTATGGCTGCGTTCTGTTGCACGCATAAAGCCCAAGACACAATAGGTGCATCCAGAAGCACAAACGCTCACTGAGCGCTCAGTGAGCTCTTGTATCTGTTTGGTCTATATTTTTAGCTCTAGTGGAATATGCCAATCAGATGCAAGAGCTCACTGAACGCTCAATGAGCGGTCATGCTTCTGGATGCACGTAATGCAAGGCAATAGCGATAATGATAGACACAGCGATAGCGATAGCGATAGCGATAGCGATAGCGATAGGAACAGAGGAAAGGAATCCAACAATGGGAATCCATGACTAATGCTGGATTCACACTGCATTCGATTTTCGTCGTACGACCCTCTGCAACCAATCAGAAAACAGGATTCCAATGAATTTTGCTTTGTATTAGCGGAATCCTGTTTTC
>NW_017257021.1:274226-276728 GCF_001594055.1 Mycetomoellerius zeteki | reverse complement strand
TGGTAGGAGCACGTTGGAACATGTTGGAGCTTGCTACGCGAACAAACCTCGAGAGTTAAGGCCATCACACGTAAAAAATTTTAGTTGTAATCGTAAGGCCGTAAGCAAATCAGTCAATCACAGTCGAGCGTTTTGAAACGCGAGATCGTAATTTTGATTGTGATTGATTGATTTGCTTGCGACCTTATGATTACGACTAAAATTTTTGTACGTGTGATGGCCTTTAAGGTACCATTACATGCAAGCGTTGAGCGTCGAGCATCTGCGCAGAAAATTACTGCTAATTACTGCGCAGAAGTTTGAATCTCCAGACTCCTGCGTAATAATCTTCTGCGCAGCTTCTTGATGCAAAATGATAAATTGAGAGGTCATGTTCTGATATACATTACTATCCTAACATATAATGCTGAAAATTTATATTTATTTACATTATATAGTGTAAACTACAAGATTTTACTATTAGTGTATCTTGTACAGTTCGCACAATTAATGCCTCCCCAGCCTATGACATCACGTCCATGGTGAGACATCGCGTTTATCTTCTCGGTTGTTTTCATGTTCATGGCCGGACAAAACCAGACTAACCAATAGAGATTGGAGAAACTCGCGTATTGTCGATAATTCCGTCTGACTACGACCATCGACATGAAAATAATCGAGAAGGTAACACACAATGTTAAAACAGGGGTAGAAATCATTAATTGCGCGAATTGTACATTAAATTCAATTTCAGTAAAATTATTAAACATGTCACATGTTGTGACGCTCGACACTTGACGCTGCCATGTAAAGGCACCTTTAGAATTGGATCAGAGTACAAGAACTGACCAATTACAGTCGAGCATTCTCCTGTCATTCGACTGTAACAGGGGAATACTCGACTGTGATTGGTCAGTTTTTGTACTCTGATTAGAGATGCAAAATTACTGTTAAATTCAATTTTATAATTACTTACGGTAAAATTACGGTAAAATGGTAATTTATCGGTAATTTTGGTAAAATTTGTTGTTTCTTATAGTTTTATGTACAAATAGACAAATAGCCGTAAGAAACTGACCAATTATAGACGAATCCGAGGGGAATAATCGAGTGTGATTCGCCTATTTCTTATGACTTAAGGCTTAAAACCCTATTGTAGATCCGGGGTAATGGCTCTTGCACATAGAACGCGGCAACGCTTGTCGCGCGGCGGAAGTTGACGCGATAGCCAATCAACGTTTCGCTTGCTCGAAAGTAATATGGTTTCTGCACACTAGACGCGGAAACGCTTGCCGTGCGGCAAAATGTGACGCAGTAGCCAATAAGCTTACAACTCCTAATATATTCATTGGTTACCGCGTCGCATTTTGCCGCGCGGTAAGCATTTCCGCGTCCAGTGTGCAGGAGTCAATAGATATATAAGGTTTGTTCGTTGTTAGAACATATACTACTGGAAGAAGAATAGGGCTCTGAACTAAGGCATTATAATATGAGTATTCGCATCTGCATCAGTATTTTTAGTCCTTTTCTCACTTTCTTGCTCCTTTCCTCAATTTCTTGTTCTTTCTCCACTTTACCGCTGGGCTGAGAAAATTGAAGAGAGAAGAGAGAAAGTTGAAGAGAGAACTTAGGGAAAGGATTAAAAATGATGCGAATACCTAGAGTAGGTATAAAGCCAATAAGCCGGAAGTCGCCATTTTATGACAGATATTTATAATGTAATTCCTCGTCCTACCTCTTCTTTTTCTAATGTCTGTCTTCTTCTAATTAACAGTTTCATCGTAAAATGGCGGAGCCAATCAGCAATAGGAACATGCATTGGCTTCACTCTACTTATACACACTCTACGAATACCTACATTCTAATACTCTAGCCGAACGTGAAGCCATCTGTGCGAGAGAGAAAGCTGGAGTCCCAAATGTTCATAATGTGCATGCGCAGCACCGTCGTCTGTGTGAATTGTACAGTTGATTTAGTATTTCTTACACATTAGATAGATGTGTAGCGTGAGCGAAACGTTTTCTCTCAGGTCACTCTTAACAAAGGCAGCATAGGGCCGTGCTCGCTAAAGTTCTAGATATATCAAAGCAGCGCATTTTTTTTATCTGAGCCGAAATGCCGACAACTTTCCTATTGACTATTTCGACTGCCATTTTGATCTAGTTGTCTGTGGTCCAATAAGCGCTTAATATTATTGGTATGGTATTATTGATACAGTAAGTCGAAAATGGAGGATCTTTTCGCTACTTTGATATATTTAGAGTTTTAGTGCTCGCTCCAGTAGTATTATATTTCAGCGAGTAAATGTTACGACGTGACAGCTCTATAAATATAGAGTGCCATTGGATTAAAAAATGATAAAGAAGAGGTTTGTTTTCTGTTCCTGCACTGGTTGCACTAGTTCAAAAAGTGTACACTAAAGCGTTTTCTGTACCCAAAATGGCGTCAGCGACAGTGTTTCTTGTTTCAGTGCAACCAAGAAGACTAGAACTAAGGAGGATCAACTCGTGCCAATAGCGGTAG
>NW_017257021.1:262602-272471 GCF_001594055.1 Mycetomoellerius zeteki | reverse complement strand
ATATAAAAAAATATATATATTACTATTTATGTTATAAATGAATAAACAGAAATTATTGCTTGTTAAAACATTCAGTATTATATTATTAATTATTATGCATTATATATACAGCATAAGATTTTCTAACCTTACAAATTAGATACTCAATAGTTAGAAATTTTTAACTAATGAATTGTGACGGTTTTCACTTGTATGTTTTCACTTGTAAAGTCTTTTAGATCAAGAATAGTCTTGTCCATTACTTACCGTTTTACACTCGATTCTCGTATCGAAAGGAAGAGAATTGTCCTATTGGGATTATGGGAACATGGGACGCCATTTTTATCTTACACTAGAACGTTTTCTATTCCTTACCTGCACACTCGTCAGTTCTGGCTTGCACTAGTTCGGTTCAGTTCAGTTCTAGTGCAGTCCCAGTGCAGGAACAGAAACCTAATGTCTCAATTTCGAAATTTTTTATCGTCCTCGGTATAAACTCCACTTCACAGACACGTATTAATCATATATTTTAATTTTAGAAAAGGATTTTCAAATCTAAAAAAGAAAATAATAGTTATATAAAAATTATATGGTTTAATCCGCAATTTTTGTATAACAATTACTTTTTTCCTGTCTTACTAATTTGAAAAACCTTTTTCAGGATTAAAACATACGCATTAATAGGTACGTGTCTGTGAGGAGGAGTTTATGCTGAGAACGACGAAAAATTTCAAAATTGAGACTTTCCTTACCATTTCTTAGTCCAATATGGTGCTCCAGAGCTGTCACGTCGATTTTAATAATTGGTTAATACTATTTTAACGAATTTTATAGTTGATAGTGGTCAATTTATAGTCTCACTCAACACTCGATATTTGTTATTAGTTTTGGAAGATTACTTGTATGTACATCTTTTATACATTTCAAAAGGATATAAAATTCGAGAACTGCCACTTCTTTTAAATACTGCTGTTTTATTTATTTACTATATTATTCATACGCGAAATTTTTTCGTTGTGAGTACGGGTCAAGAACGACTCACGATCAGCCATGATCATCCGAAGAGTACGTCTTTCGAAGAAATTAAGACGTCTCTCTTTCTCTCTCTTCCTCCTCCCTCCCTCCCTCGCTCTCTCTCCACTCTATATTTCTCTTTCTATGCTTTCCTTTTGAAATAAAATGCTAGCTATACAGGAAAAGTAATAGGATATGCGATATCGTGTATAGGTAAGGTTAGAGAACTTGAAGCAGATTACCTACCCCTCGCGGATTATACTAGCCCGAACCTTAGATCCGAATACGACACTGCTAGGTAGAAGTATCAGCATCCGGGTTATTAAAAGCGGCTTCTCTGAACTCTACTGTGCAATGCCGATACAATACCATATAATATGAAAATAATATACTCTCTATATTTACAAAAATTAAAATATTCAATTTCAAAATATTAATTCCGCTCGCACTATCGTATCAACACTAGTCTCGATTGTTTTGAATAAGTGTAATTACGAACTCGTCCCATGGCTATATTTTAACGACTTTAATATACCTCGTTTAACAAAAAGTATGAATTTAAAATAACATAATTGTAATAACGTAAAATAAGTTTTGTAATAAAATAAAAACACTTAAGTCTTTTCACAGAGTCACGTTATAACAAGTCAACGTAAAAAATTTCTTTATGAAGTACATCAAAACGGTACAATTAAGGAAGTACCGGAATCAATAGAGACAACACACAAAGGACTGAAAGTCATGTTTTTGAGCAATGGATTTTGACAGTTTTGACGGCATGTCTATTCAATTTCGGGAAAATATTGTGCTCGATGATACCCATGCCGTTTTTCGTACAATTTTTTGCATAAAGGAGAGGTATTCTCAACAAAAGATTGCACTCTATCCTTTTTTCTGCTCAACCAAGTAAAAAAGTCACCGCTAACCGCAAACTTTTATAATGGTGAAACTTTTTTTAACGATGTTTTTTAAGAGACAACCAACCTAACAAAAAAAGTAAAGTCTTTACATCTCTTCTCGAAAAAAATTGGATGATTATTTGTAAGCATTACGAAAAATCTAATAAGATTCTTGCATTTACTCTAAGTTTTTTGTGTCATTTTTCTATACATCTTTATATTTAACATATACAAAGCATAAAATATTTATTAAATTTTAATACAATATTTATTTATTTTTTTGCTTGCAATAAATAAATAATGTTTTTTAAACTTGTACTTGCGAACAAATATATATTTGGCAAAAGAGTAATATTTATTTATTCTCTCTTGAATGTGACTTTGACTTTCATGCAGTCAACATCGTTTGTCCAACTAATTATTTTAATCGCTGTACAATTGTATAACTACCCAATAAACGAGAATGGATTAAAATGGATTGAAATTTTTTCTATACGAATGCGTATTTTAAATAGCGAATATTTTTTTTGGATTTTTAATTGGATTCAGTTGGATTCAATTAGATTCAATTGGATGCAATTGGATTGAAAAACTGCATTTCCTATTCAAAATTTTGAATTGAACAGTATTCACAATGCACAGAAAAAGCTGATATATTTTTAGATTGAAAAGCATAGAGGTATGCTCCATGTGCAATTCCTATAAATGAATAAAAATTCATTCAAGATTGAAAAGCATTCAGTTTAACATTCGTGAATCCATATTTCTGAAAATGTAAATCCATTTCAATCTATTCTCATTTGCTGGGTAGTTTCCATATGACTATTCAAGTTCTTACTATAATTCTCGACTCGCTTTGGCAGGATCTAGACCACTTGGTTTGGCAACAGCGATACACTCATTTCTGTCCCACTTGGAGCTTGAGAAACAATTCTTACATTTATTCACTGAAGATGGCTCGGAATAAAGCCGAAACGTTTGACATTATCTCATTGTTAAGGATGTTTTCTATACATAGGGTAACTGCGGGTAATACGCCAGTTGGGGAAATATGCCAGTCGTGTTTAACAATGATTAAAGGTTTGTTTGCGTCGCAAGTTCCAACATACTCCTACCATAACTCCTACTCATTTTATCAAGCGCATTGGAATGAGTAACAGCTATAGTAAGAACATATTGGAACATGTTGGAGCATGCGACGCGAACAAACCTCTTAAGTTTCCATCGAGGGTTAGATCTGGGTCAGAATACAAAAACTGACCAACCACAGTCGAACATTCCCCTGTCATTCGACTGCAACAAGGAAATACTCGACTGTGATTGGTCAGTTCTTGTACTCTGATCCAACTCTAACCCTCGGTGGAAACTTAGTCAATAATATCGATTAGCAGCGCTTGCGTCAGTGCCACAAAATTATTTACAATTGTGTGCTTAAAGGGATGCTAAAGTCGTTCTACTTTACCATCATTTCCATTCGGTGAAAAATATCCGAATTGGATTTACGAATTGCAAAATTATTATTACAGAATTAAAGTACGCACAAACAGGACCTCAGTTGCACTGGATTTCACGAGAAAATCGAAAAAAAGTTAAAAAATTCACTTACTTTTGGCTCGTGTACAGCTGTCACCTCAGGTCTATATTTGCTTGATACAAGAGTTTTAAAATCCATATTTTGAAAATAAGTGTGCAGCTGAGGTCATATTACTGGAACGAACGATACCTAGAGCTTTAGATACCAAAGATGCGATATTGAGCAGGTTAGGCTGGGTTGCTGCCGTCATTTTTTTCAGAGGATACTAATATAGGCGTAGTATCATCATCACATGCTACAATAACCTATGCGTGTGAACTCATTGTGAAAAAAATGACGTCGTGATCACGTATTGGCTGTCTAAATCACATGTTTTAGACAGCTAATCAGACTTATCCCCTCAATGTCGCATCTTTGTTATCTATCTCTAATGTGGAGTCTACAATAGAAGTCATAGCGGTCGTAAGGTCCTAAATCGTAGAAAATTGACCAATCACAGTTGATTATTCTTCTCATATTCGACTGTGATTAGTCAATTTTCTGTGACTTGAGACCCTACGACTTCTATTGTAGACTCCGCATAACGATACCGAGTTTGTAGAACTAATAGCGTTTTCGAGTGGAGTGAGTTTGAATGCGACCCGGTTCGGTTAACCCATATTTAATCCGAAAGTATCGTAATCTCGTCCAATCAGAAATCAAATAGCGTTTTCGGCCCGATCGGGTTTGCACCAACCTGGGTTGAATTAATCTTTCCTATTGGTTGATGTTACGCTCTATCAATAGGAGAGCACAAAACACCGTTAATCCAACCCAGGTTGGTGCAAACCCGGCCGGGTCGAAAACACTAAAAGTAAAGCATGTGACGTCATCGATCCGACCCAGGTTAGATTCAAACCCACTCTATTCGAAAATAAGATTGAAAGTCTAGAAGAAAAGTATTTTCACCGAATGGAAAATACGTGTATACGGATGCTTTGCGAAGACTGGGAATGTCAACAGAGCCGAAATTCCGTGTAGTAGTAGTTGCGTGGTCTTGCAATAGATGGTGCTAGCATATGTTAGGTAAGGACAGATGTATACGTTTGAATGAGACAGAACGATATATAATGTAAGAAATGAATCAAAGATGTCACTATTATCGAATTTGGAATTAAAAAAGTCTGCACTATCAACCCCGAAGTTCGGTAATCAGTTTAGGATCCGCCTATTACTTTGGAGTAAAAAATGCGACTGAAATAAATTGTCATTACAGCGATTCCGTATCATATGCAATATTAGTGTAATAATGAATTGTGGATACTATTTATGTGCTATATTCTTAGTAAATTATTAGTGTATAGAATATTAACAATGTTATTCGCTTAAAGCTCAAGACACAATGCGAGGGAATAGTGATAGCGATAGAAATAACATGATCTCAACCTATCAGAAATCGGATATATCGGATACACAGTTTCTGATAGGTTGAAATCGTGTTATTCCTATCGCTGTCACTATTCCCTCGCATTGTGTCTTGGGCTTAAATGTGGCATATTCCCCTTACTTATCCTACATATTTTCAAAATGATAATAAAATTATGAAAAAATTACAGATTATTCTATAAATCACATTTAAAAATAAAACGACAAATTTGGTGACAGTTTACTACCTGGATCATAAGTTATTTTAATAAATAGTAGTATTTTTTTAATATATCTGTGTTCTAATAAAAATGTATGGAAACGTATTAAAAAATAAATGACAAAAATCTCAATTTTTAAATATAAGTACATAATGTATTCAAGATTATTTATGTATAGAGTTGGATTGTAATATATGAACTAGTTGCATAAGTAAATAAACAAAATATTTACTTGTTCTATGTAACTAATCAGTGAATCGCAATGAAACTTTGCATAAGATATTTTTAACAATTAAAGAACTTATTTAAAAAAATTTAGATTTTTGTTATTATATTTAAAATTTTTTAACAATAATAACAAATAAAATAAATAAACGACAAAAGTGTTATTAAATAAAAATATAATCTTCACACAACTTTCATATGTATATAGTTTATTTGAAGTGGAAGTATTAAACACATTTCTAAATTTAATTTTCTTTGCAGAGACTGCACGTGTGATACATCCTTAAGAAGAATACATATAATTAAAAAATTGTGCTCCAATTACTGCGCTTGACTCTTAGTTGCCCGATTTATTCCTATTATTTTTTTTATTCTTTCTTCTTATTCAGTAATATATTACCAAGATGATTTTCTCTATGAACATGAAAAAGTTACTTATGAATATTTAACATTCAATCAATTACGATTATAGTCATGATTACAATTACGGATGGACAGTTATGACACCTTATCGACACTGTAATAAGGTGTCATGCGATTATTTTACGGAAGCGTAAATAAACGAAGAACAAGTTGAATGTGCATTTTCACGATCCACCAACACAAGTCTGACGATACGACATAACCGTCATTTCAGAAGGATACAATAAACGCGGACGAGAGCCAAGCACTCGTTAAGAGCAGGCCCCGAAGGCTCTAATTAAAATAACAAACGGAAAATCCGCGAGAGTTTCTGCCGCATTCGCAGAAACTTCCCCCACACATCCCGTAACATAACCACCCCTTTTCATCTCTCGACACGCGTTCCGCTCTCTTCGAAGAGAACCGGCTTCGCATAAACGGCAGCAATTCAACTCTGGGCGACTGTGTATAAATGTTTCCGTATTATACCGTATTACACAGTCGATGATGACTACGCCAATAGGGGTTAAAGACGGAAGAGTTTATTTATCAGAGAGAGAGAGAGAGAGAACGCAATAATTTAAAAACTATTGTAACCTCAACATTTTTGTATTAGAATTTTCGTCTCAAAATTACCTCAAGAATACGTTCTTAAGAGGAAATGCGGTAATTGTGAGACACCTTGTATATGTGTATATAAATTAGATATGAAAATAATTACATCAAAAACGAACGTAACTATATATAAAATACATCAAGAATATGTATTCTTGGTATTAATTAATAATAAAAATATAGAATTACATCATTAAGAAAATAATAGATACAAAATATGTAAAAAAATGTATAAAAATAATTGCAATAAAAAGAACCGTAAAATAAATTAATAATATCGTAATTATTTGATTTAATTAATATGCTTTCTATGTAATAATTTGTGTTTATTAGCTAATCTTGGGTTATGAGAAGTCGAAGAAAAAACCTTATATGAAATAGCGCACATTGTACAGAAGATGAAATGACTGGAAACAAAAAATGTGGTAAGAAGAAAAAACATAATTATAGTAAAAATAAAAAGTCAGAAACGGAATGGAATACACACACACAGACCAAGAAATATAACAAGCGTTTAATTGCATGAAGAAGGAAAAGACAGAAAGATTTGTGCACGAAGGAAAACATTGGAGGAAAAGAAGACGATAAGCAGAAAATACAAAGAGGTCGAAATGCGGGAAGGGATAACCGCGACGAGGGGTAAGTGAGGAAAAGGAACGGGCGAGAGACTAACCACGAAGAGGGGTTGGCGTTTCTATTCGGAAGGGGGTTGGTTCTGGCGTCTCGTTACAGCGGTTGGCTGGCGGAAGCGCGGATAACGCGGAGGGGAAGAGGACGAAAATCCCCGAGGGGTTTGAAGCCGGTCTCGCCGTGTTTTTCGCCGATTGAATCAATTAAAGAGGAAAAACTCCCGGGGTAAAATATTCGAGACGTGTCCTGCTCTTCGTGCACGGTCCCATGTACATACGTGCTCGTTCGTTCGTACAGATCGAGAGATCGACAGTACGGTTTGCCTTTCGGATTGTCAGGTATCGAGGGATCCAGTTTTTCGTGATTTGCGAGCTAAGATCTTGATGTAGAAAACACGCGCTGATGCATGCAGTTTTTAACAGTATGGCATCTTTTGAAAATTGTAAACGATTATATATATAATATGTAGTAAATACAGTTTAAATTGCAGTTTAAATACTACATTGTAATATTTGAGATACATAATTTTATATATTTTTGTGTATTTTCTATTAAATTAAGATGCAACTTTGAAAATAAAATGTTAACTTGATATTTTTTAATATTCATTTGTGAAATAATTACTATAAAACATTATAATGTTGATTTTTTGTGGTAAAATTTAACGACTGTATAAAGATAATTGCATATATATATGTACATGCCACTTGAAACCGAATAGCGATATAAAATGGGAAAAATAGAATATGTGTTGACATCAAAGTTGAGAAGTAACTCGTTAAGGCCATGACACATAAAAAAATTTAAACTTAAACAGTAAGCGAATCGATCAATCACAATAGAGACATAAGACCATAACGTAAACAGTAGCGAATCCAACATGTTGATATCCTTACTGCTTTAAGTCTTACGTCTTAAGTTTTTGTATGTGTCAAGGCCTTTACTTGTGACGCCGTTACAATTTTCGTTACTTTTTTTACTCAATATAACGATCGTTACATTTTTACAGTAATGGTAACGAAATTAATTCAGTCATTACTTTTATCGTTACTTTAGTCGCTTATTATCTTTATATATTCAATAGATCGTATTATTTTTAATTGGCTAAAAATATTTTATAACAGAAATTTAAATATCAAAAAAATGTTTCATACTTTATATTTTATAGCGTTTTCCCTTAGGATGGATATAGCCTTGCATCACACCAGTTGCGTGTAAGCTCTGCACTGCATTGAAGTGGTGCACACCATAGTGTACTGCACTATTTCATTATTGCACTAAAATCCTGCTGCCGGTTGACTTCCATTTTCAAATTTTAAATGTCGCACTAGCTCTACACCATCCCTTTGAGACAGTGTAGTAATATCCCACTTCGTGCATAAAATTTGCACTACACCGTAGCCACGGAAACATAATACACCGAATGAGTTACGCGCTTACCACCACAGCCATGGAAACACGCTACACTGTCTGAATGTTGCACTAATAATCAAAGGAAAACGCTATTAAGTCCACTTGAGTCGATATTGTATAATTTGCGATATAATTCGAGATAAAATTCTATATAAGATGTTCAGTGTAACGCACGATTTTTCGGACACTTACGACAGTTTGAAAAAAATTGATAGGTTAATATTTATCTGTTTCATACAGGCTATACAACATGCAATAAAAAAAACATTTAAAAAATTTTTTTTCATATAAAAATCAAAGTCATCTTAAATTTTTTAAATGGCACTATACAATTTTTTTTCCATAATATTGTAGAGGTCTTCAAGACGGATTCAAATTACTACTGAAATGTCACTTTTATTAATGTTTTATTGATTTTATTGATACTTAATATCAAATTCACATCATTTGTAACAGCAGTGCTTACAACTTTTGACTAGACACAGAATATAAACATACATACATACATAAGTTACAGTTTCTTTATTGATTTATACTTATAACAGTATTCTTTGCTAATGGATATTTATGATACATATATACTATGTATTTATTTAATAAAATATGCAATAAAATCAATACAATATCAATAAAGATGACATTTAGGTAGCGATTTGAATTCGTTTTGAAGACCCCTATATTATGGACCCAATATTATGGAAAAAAATTGTATGGTGCCGTTTAAAAAATTTAAGATGACTTTGATCTTTTTTATGAACAAAAAAAATTTTTTTAATATTCTTTTATTGCATGTGTTGTAGTCTGTACGAAACAAATAAATATTCACCTTTCAAATATTTACTTTTTTTAAACTGTCGGAAGTGCTCGAAAGTCGTGCGGACCATTACGCTGAATACCCTGTATATAATGTTATGTATCGTGTAATATAGAAAACATGTGACTAATCAGAATTATAAATCTATAACTATAAGAGCCATCACACACAAAATTACATAAGCTGCAATAACCATAACATAAAGCTCCTAGACCAATGAACATCTTATAAAAATCAACATAGCGTCTTTACGTTGGATGTTTATTGGTTCAGCGGTCTTATGTTATATAGTTTATGTAATTTTGTGTATGATCGCCCTAAAGGTATAGGGTAAAGTTGCTTATTATAAGACCATTATTATAAGTACCTTTTTTTAAAGGCTTATCATTCATTTAATTTGTAATGTTAACTTCTACCTTCATGTCAAATTTATGGGAAACATATTTAAATTTTATCGCCAAAAGTTAGCAATCGATAATAGCTATACTTGTTATATATGAAATTTTTTATCAAAAGTGCCGATTTTACTAATTCAAAAAAAGAGTTCCTAATAGGAGACACAAGAGTTTCCTTATATGAGGTGGTATATATCTCATAACAGGAAACTAAGGAAAAAGTAAAGATAAGCTTTTTTATATGCTTTTACTATATTATATCAAAATAGGAACAAAAAATTTAAATGTTATACATAATAATTATATAATTTTTCGGTGTGTGTG
>NW_017257021.1:262221-262582 GCF_001594055.1 Mycetomoellerius zeteki | reverse complement strand
GTGCGTGCGTGTGTGTGTGAAATCTTGGCAATAATAGAATCGTCATTTATAATATATCGTTCGATAATACGCTTTGGAATATTGAATTGTTTAGACGCTCTTATATTAGTTAGGAATATCCTGAGTATCTCATATTACGACTTCCACACCTTGCGGTTTCACGAACACCAAATCTAATTTTTACAATTAAACGAATCATTATATTACGTGTTTTTCTACTAATACGATCTTACTCTATCACTGCATGCAGACTTTATTAATGAATCAATAAATAAAACAAGGGCAAACGAGCCAACTACAATATAAGATCTTTAATAAACGTATATATATACAATAATCAAACGTTTCGACACCGATCGGG
>NW_017257021.1:246861-262202 GCF_001594055.1 Mycetomoellerius zeteki | reverse complement strand
GTGCGTGCGTGTGTGTGTGAAATCTTGGCAATAATAGAATCGTCATTTATAATATATCGTTCGATAATACGCTTTGGAATATTGAATTGTTTAGACGCTCTTATATTAGTTAGGAATATCCTGAGTATCTCATGTCGCTTGACGTCGATTGAGTCAAAACGTTATATTCATGCGCATCATGGCTTAATAATTTTTATTATACATAACTTTTATTAAATATAAGTTTGTTAACTGAGTGTTCCTATCGTTGTCCACATTACATCATTGAAACAATATGAGATGGTAGAATTGCGATAAGTGAGTTTTGATCTCTTCAATAGTTTTAAATATGGACTGCTTTTTATGAATATAACCAGATTCTCACTGGACAATATAATTTAACTGAATTTCTGATTATGTATGTAAGATGTTTTGTTATTGTATTATACATTGAAAATGACCCGATCGGTGTCGAAACGTTTGATTATTGTATATATATACGTTTATTAAAGATCTTATATTGTAGTTGGCTCGTTTGCCCTTGTTTTATTTATTGATTTATTCTAATTGAGCCATATTAACATTTAATTATTTTATTAATGAATTTTCTATTAAACATTTCACTCTAAGAGTAAAAAGTTCCTGATAGAACCAACCACATGCACTTATTAGTTTAGCAGAAACCTCGCTATCTCATATTAGGAGTCTATCCCATAATAGGCGACTTTACCCTATCCATACAAACTTACATAGCCGCATAAACGTATGTATAAAGAAAATTAAGCTGTCATAAAATGCATAACAGAGCATAAGCATAACATGACTGCTGAATCGATGGATGCATTCAGTACTACAACCGCTCAATGAGCGCTTAGTGAGCTCTTGCATCTAATTGGCATATTCGTTAGAACTAAAAATATAGACCAAACAGATTCAAGAGCTCACTGAGCGCTCAGTGAGCGGTTGTAGTACTGAATGCACCCATTGAGTATCTTGTATAAATCAATATGGCGACATTATGCTGGATGCTCATTGTCCAGCAGTCTTATGTTATGCTTATGCTCTGTTATGCATTTCATGTGTGACAGGCTTTATCCAATCGCATTATAAAGTCGCACGTAAAATGTGATTGGATAATTTTCTTTATGCATATGTTTATGGGGCTATGCAAGTTTGTGTGAATATACCCTAATGCTGTATTCTTAATATTGCTGTATTCTATATGTTGCATTCTATATGCTGTATTCTTAATATGCTGTATTCTATAAAAGACGCATCAAATATGCGCAGGGTATAAATATCCGTGACTGGTCAATTGTATCTATAAATGTAATGAAAATTGAAAATCTATATGCGCTGTGAATAGAGTCGTGTCCAATTGATCGAACCAATCTTATCTATATATATGACTTAATGTTTAAAAACAATGTTTAATTTAAATTCATAAAAATGAGTACTAAAAATACTAGATGAATAAAATTGATCAAAAGATGAATATCATCTAAAAATATTATAATAGATGATATAAAGAATATTTTTATTTTTATTATTATGATATAAAGAATCAGAAAAATTATTAGATAAGTTTAATATTATATAAATAAAAACTTGCCCCATATACTGATTAGATAGTTTCAAGTTTTACATTTAATATTTATTAAACTAATTTTATTCACAATTTTAATACATTATCTAATACATTATATCTAATACGTTAAATTTAATTATTATTAACAACTTGTATTATGAGCTCATCTTTGGCCGTTTTTTTATTATTAAAGTTTATATTGTATTCTCAATAACGAGCAAGTCATAATTTATTTTGCTTTTTAATATTTATTATTACATTTAATATCGATTATCAAATAATGTAATTTTAAAATCTAATAACTTATTTTAATATTACAAAAAAGTAGCGAAAAGGTAACGAATCATTACTTTTTCAAGTAACGGTAATGCATTACTTTCTTAAGGTAACATTCTCAACTCTGGTTAGCATGTACTAATCTTTACATATAAAGTAAACAAGTTTTATCTATATAGAAATATGAAAAAGTGTTATACAAAAAAGTTCAATTAAATTTTATATTAAATATTGAGATATTGCTATTCATTTTCATAATATCTAATTTAAGATTGATTACAACTTTAACAAAATTATTGTGTAACAATTATATGCTTAATTATTAATAAATCGAAAAATTAAATAATTTAATATGCACTGTTTGTAATATATTCTTTCCTATTGTAAAAGTCTTTTGTGGAGCTAGATATTTTTTTTGAACGTAAGAACAACACGAAGAGTTTACTCGCACAAGGTGTTTCGTGTTCCCTCTGTAATGCGATCAGGATAAGAACCACGTATGCGTAGTTGTCGTAAAGACTAAGAAATGGGAGAGGAGAAACGACAGACAGGGACAGTGTCAGGCAACAGGATTTAATCTCTTAATTACCGGAGAATAGACTCACACCACGTACGACCGTGCTAAAGATGATGCGGGGATTATCGGTAATAGTACTCTCGTAAGTCTACCATCCGGCTTGTTTGTTAAATAATATCACTGCTACCCCGATTAAGCTTGCACAACATCATCTTGGATCTATATTCTTTCAGTTGACTGTTATATTTATAGATTAGACCATGATCATAAGATAAAAACAGTTTCATCAATTTTGCTATTTTTATTTAGCATTTTTAAGAAATTAAACTAATTCATCTAAACTATGTAATTAATTTTTATAGTTTACAGTTAAATAGCATCTACATAAGGAAATTTATAAGTAAATTCAATATCGCGGATTTTGAGATCGCGTGCGATTATCAGCTTTGACATTTTACAACAGTTGCGAAAATGGTGATTCAGCGGATATTGGGATCGCCCGCGTCCGACGGATTCCTAATTGACAGTCTCGCAGTGTGGCGCCGTGATTCGCCGACATATCAGTTGATCTGCGATCGTAAGCGCAAAATAAAATAGAACAAAGTACGACGAAATTTGATAAAACAATCGAAGGTACATATAATCGATACGTACAAAGTCTGCTTATTTTCTTTCATTTATGAATTCTTGTGATTTATTTGATTGTAATGTTTTCAGAACGTTCTATTGTTTTTTCAGAATTACAAAGTTAATGTATGTGATGTGAAAGATCTGGTAGATTGCGTTACAATATTGTATATATGTATAAATAGACTCTACACAGTGACATTGAAAACATGCACTGTAAAGTCTATTTATACATATACAGAAAATTAGAAAGGGGATGCTGTAACATTGTAAAAATTAACCCGGAAATGATTATTCCAATTTTAATTATTTATACTTGGATGCTATATGATTTTAAAACAAAGGCTATGCCTTCTTCAAAAGCCTATTATATTTTTTAGGTTTTTGTTTCAAGTTTAAACTTATATAGCATATAAGTACGAATAACTGAGATTGGAGTATTTATTTCAGATCAATTTTCACAATGTTATGGTCTTTTCAGTTTTCTGTATAAAAGTAGATACACACTATTACACACACACACACACGCACACGCACACATACACAGTGCGTCTTGTTTTTTCAGGATCACTGATATTATAACGTAATCTATCGGGGTTTTTTGCATTGCATATATTTTTATATAAGTTCTAGAAAAACGACAGAACTTTTTTGGTTAGGTACCTGATAATTTTCTGCTTATACAAAAGCGCAGATATAATGATATAAAATTTATCACATGCGAAATATATTATTTTTGTATATTATATTTGTTGGCAACCGCAAATTTTCAATAGAGAATAAATATAATTTTATATATATTGAATACTAATACTGTAATAGGAGCAAAATGGAATGTCCCATTGAAAAACGGCACGTGCTCTCGCTTAATGTCATTAATTCTCGCAATTATTATATTATTATGAGAGAGATTTGCCATATTTATTATTTCAAATACAGAATTCTCCACGTACAGAGAAGATCAAAGTATTCGATAACAATATCGAAGAAGTAAGAAAAATTATAATTAATACATACTTACATTCTTTCTCTCTCATTCTTTGCGCGCACTTATAGCGCACTGTACAGATATTAGATAGGCAGACAGACATACGCGCGCGCATATGTGAAAAAGAGATAATGAAAAACTTAATAAAAAAACGAAGAGATACAAACATAACATATAATTATATTACGTAATATACAATTATATTATGCACATAAGAAAACAATTTTGTTGAAGTATCTATCTAAAAATTTAGATATATAATATATATATGTATATATAATATAAACAGTACTCTCCATAAGTTTAGGAACACGCAGTGACGGATTAACGCAAGGCACTTATTTAGAGTAAATTTGAGGGGGCGGCAAATTTTTCAAGACAGAAAATTTTCACACTGTTGAGATAAATTTTTAATTTGTTAATCTAACGTTTTTACACAAGTTACACCGAGCATATTTTATCAGAAACGATATTTTTTAAATATAGGTACAGTAAAAAATGCATTATATTTATATTACTTATTAAGGATTATTTAATGTTTTTACCAGGTAATGCGGGGTATAAATCATTTTTTTATCCATTTTCCCTTTTATCAAATTTATAAATTAATCAAGCCACCTGGGGGCGGCTAAATGTTGATACCTAGGGGCGGCAAAATGCTTAATCTGTCACTGGGAACACTCTACGTTTTACGGGAAAACCATTACATGACAGTGATCTATACATGTTTTTGATTTAAATACGTCGTAAGACGTCTAAATGACGATAAACATTTTTATCTAGAACACCTATAAGCTTGTACATACCAAAAATATGTCGGACAATCATTTCGCAGCATCGGAGAGCTTAAGGTTGAATTTCGCGTTTTGGTTTATTTTATATATCATCACTTGTTTTGCAACGTCGTACTTGCGTTCGTTGTATATACACATCAACACATCACAGGTCGTTTAATTGTAGTTTAACGGTTTCTATAAAAGTAGTAAACTATTTGAGTCGCAAGTTGATTTCAAACTCCGTAAAAATTGTAAAATGGCCCCGAAAATCAGATTTCGTATTTTAATTAAATCGTATTTTAATTAAAATTCCATATTTTAATAGCATGTTATTATAGATAACGTACGTATGTATGTATTTTTATTTCGTCTGTTTTCAATTAAATAATTATTTACAAATCTGTAAAACGTATAAGGGCGATCCCAAACTTATGGAGGGTACTGTGTATATATATACAGGGTGTTTCCAAATTAAATGGCAAAACTTCGGGAGCGTGTAGAGGAGTAAAAAACTAAGAAAAAAAGTCCTATAGACATATGCTCCTTTTTGCTTTGTTTCGCAGGAAATCACGAAAAAAGAAAAAAATATATTTAATTTATTATTTTAATTATTTTATTTATAAACTTTTTAATGAAGATTTTGTTCGAAATGTGCACCTCTTGCAGCAATACAAGCATTGCATCTGTCAAACACGGCTCTTGTAGCAGCCAGGCACTGTTCTTGCGATATTCTGTTCGCTGCAGCTACGATACGATTTCTCAAATGTTGCTCTGATTGAATAGGCGAAGAATAAACTTCTTGCTTCAGAGTACCCCATGCATAGAAATCTAATGGCGTTAAGTCGGGCGAACGAGTTGCCCAATGTACTGCTCCTCCACGTCCAATCCATCGTTGTGGGAATTTTCTATCTAACCAGGTTCTAGCGACTCTGCTGTAATGAGCAGGGCATCCATCTAATTGAAACCACATTTCAGTACGTTGTTGTAATGGGATGTTTTCTAAATAGTCAGAAAATTCATTCTCCAAGAAATTTAGAAAACGGTCCCCATTTAATCTTGCAGGTAAAAAAAACGGTCCCACTAAAACGTCGTTCCAAATTCCAAGCCAGACATTAACAGAAAACTCTTGCTGAAATTTGTATTCTCTAACAGACCTGGGATTTTGATGAGCCCATATATGATAATTCCTTTGATTAATTATTCCACCTCTGGTAAATGTTGCCTCATCTGACCACATTATTTTAGATGGAAATAAAATATCATTGTGGCATGTCTGAAGGTACCAGTTACAAAAGTTCAATCTGTTCCAATGATCTTGAGGTAATAAATTTTGCACTTTTTGAATGTGGTAGGGATAGCGATTATCTCCTTTTACAGTTCGCCAAATTGTTTGTGGTGACACTCCCAATACAGCCGACGCATTCCGAACGCTGGTCTCAGGATGATTGTCAAAATGTTGTAAAATACGATTCCCTGCCTGCAAATCTCTTCGTAACGCTGCTTGAAATCGGTTGTTTTCTTGTCGAATTGAAAATGTTCCAGTCTCTCGCAATCTATTAAATGTCAACATAAACACTCTTCGGTTTGGCACTCTTCTGTTTGGAAATCGTCGTGCATATTCTCGCACCGCCTTTAAAGCATTACCGTTGCAGAAACCGTATACAAAAACCATATCAGCATATTCACTATTAGAATACGTACGCGGCATATTGCAAAAGACAAAATTCATCTACTGTTAAAGGCTTTCAAAGAGCGACTGACAAATTCATAACAGAAAGTGGAAAATGTAATCAAATATGTCGGTGCTAGATATGGCAAGAAATGTAAACATTTTTTTTCGATTTCTCTGAAACGGAGCAAAAACGAGCATATGTCTATAGGACTTTTTTTCTTAGTTTTTTACTCCTCTACACGCTCCCGAAGTTTTGCGATTTAATTTGGAAACACCCTGTATATATATATACTTATATTTAAATAATATATTCATCTCTACACCATCACTTATATCCATTTAAGTAATATATGTATAATACATCATTACAATTTCTTTAATTGCATTTGGAATTAATACCGATGTTTCATTGATAAGAATCTGTCTATTTCACTCTGCTACATAAATTATTTATTTATAATGTCGCAACATACTAATGTTATGACATGGATCAGAAGAAGAACACCAGCACGCATTATTACTTAGATCATAGATCTTTTATGGTATCGCTAGTGTGTGGTCCATGCATATGTAAAAATTTCTTGCAGGGGCTTCTCTATGCTCGCGAGAAAACTCGGTATAGGAGCCTAGAGGCTTCCTTCGTTCCTAGTGTCTATTTTATGTAACCAAGTTTATGTCATTCGCCCTTCGCTGATCATTCGTACCGTGTGTACGACAGTGTTTTATATAAATTCTTAATTTGATTACATATAAGCGCTACTCGAACACCTGTGAGGTCTCTCGCATAGAATTTATTAGGAAATGGCTGCTGTGTCGATACTATCGACTTTGCACGAGAGATACATGGAAATATTAACAATAGTTATTTAGTTAGTTACTTACTTGCAACGAAACGTGCGACGAAAGAAAGAATATGCTTTGAATGCGCTAGCGATTGCAATACTGAAAGAGATCAATTTTAATATAAAATAAGTTATCAATAGCAACAAGCTTTTAAAAAAGCAATTTATTACATTTACGAATAACAAAATTTTTAATCACTTTTTTGTAATGTGGAATATATTGGTGCTACGGCATAAATTAAAAGAAAGCAAAGTAATTGAATTTTATATTAATAATGTGTGAATAGTGGATAGGCTAATAAGATTGATAGAATGATAAGTGAGAGATGTGCAAAGTTTAATATTCTATATTATATATTTAAGCAATTTACATTGCTTCATCGTCGAATGTTTCGGCTCAACTTCGAGGCATTTTCATACATAAATTATTATACAGGGTGTCCCATTTTAAATAATGCATTAAGATTTCTCGAAAACTGTGGTAGATATGGAAAAATGTTTCAAATAAAAGTTGTATGGTTCGGAGGGGGACATAAGAAGGTACTATTAATTTGACCTTGGGTGGCGTCGCCAAGGTCAGGTCAAGGTTATGTTGATTTTTTTAAATGGAATCTCCTATTTTTCATTACATTTTCTTGTAGCTTACCTCAAGAGCTTTTCAAAACATTATAATAAAATATTTTTTCATTAAGTGCTTTTCGAGTTATAAGGATCGAAAGTTACAGTACAGTCGGCATTAGCATTACGCAAGTTGTCCGATCGACGGCTGAAACCTCTTAAATGTTGTTCAGGATCATATCCTGGATAACATTTGTCAAGGCCATTGTAGTACTATATACATTGTAGTTCTATATTCACATTTTACAACAGTTTATGTTTCGTCGCAATGTTTCGTTTATAATCAAAGAAATAAAACTCATTGTAAGGTAAAACCAATATAGCTAATCTATAGACATATTGTATATATCGATTGTAACGGTTTTTTTTAATACTTTTATTACTATACTTATATGTCAATAAACATGTCAATATATTAACTTAAACTTATAATCTTTTAAAAATAATATTGGATCACTTTATTTTCCATTTTTCTAAAATTTTTTTACGATAAAGAGGGAAATATATATACATATATTACATACTTAGGTTATATTGAGTACATATATGTATGTACCTAATATGCGCAGAATGCTACTTTCTTTAAATATTTATAGTGTACAGTCTATATAAATATTTGAAAATGTTTCCTTTTCTTTTATTAACATTCAGAAATATTCTCTTTTTTGAATGCGACCACTAATTTTCAATTTTGAGGTAAAAAAAAATTAGAAAAAAGGGACATATAAGGCTGATTATCTTACATGTACAACAGATAAGTTTATGTTGCATTTGCAAGTGTAATATGTTCCATGAGAATAATGAGAATAATGTTCAATACAAAAGATGCTGAAGATTTCGCGGAAATAGTGGACAAGTTACAAGGATAGATTTAGAATTTAGAAATGTTGTAATACTAGCTAAAAAGGCGATTCCTATTATGAAATAAAAAGGTTACTTTGATTAAAACTCTAATTATATAATCATATCTAATTAGTATTAATATATTAAACTTTATCATCTAATTATTGTCATATACTTGCATGGTACTTAAATACAAAATTTTTTAATAGAATAAAAATTGTATAGATCATATTTCATATTTACATAGAAATTTGGTAATAAAAAAACGACGGTAATAAAAATACACAAGTACAACACACAAATTTTAAAAAAAGATCTTGCTATAGAAAACATTTATAGCAAATCAAGTGATTTATTATCCAAGCAGAAGGCACTAAAAGGTCTGAAAGGTTCAAAAGGACGATGTCCCAGTAACCTACATATTTTGAATAGAAAAATTGTTGTGGCAAAGTGGCTGCCTGACTAACACACAGTTTAGATGTAACTTCTTATGTTTCTTTACACAAGGAGAAAGCTTAAACTCTTTTGTACCAGAAGTGACAAAATTGATTTGTTCTTTCTTCTATTTTTTTGACCCTGTTTAAATCCTATTTTCATCCAAAGAATAAAAAAGTTATTTGCACAGTTAAATAAACATCGAAACATAAATCATTGTTGAAAGGGCATTCGAACCATTCAGCTGATCTTTGGTTCTCCGCACAAGACGCAACAATGAGAAGAAAGAGGTCAAAAATATTAAGGTAGAAAGATATAGCGCTAGTTCTTATAATATATCCAGGTTACACGGTCATCAATTTGACCGATTTCAGTAGCAAATGACGATTAGTCAGAACTAAAGTAAAAAAAACTCATCTTATTTAGCCGATTAGATAAATAATGTTTACCGAACATGTTCTTTTATATTGAATTTATTTTTACAGCACAAGTCTGCATGTTGTCTCGTTTATGAATGAGAAAAAATTAGATAAGCTTTAATAGATAAAGATTTAGTCATTTTTCACATTTAAATCGGATAATGAGTTTTTAAATGGAGCAGTTCTTTTTACCACAATTTTGTTTATTAACGGCAGTTAAGTCTTTAAAATAATTTTTTACTAAACAATTATTAAAATGTTATTTAATGCTTCTAAAAATATTTATATTCATAATGTATAATATTTATTGTTTTTTGAAGAAAACATTCTGCTACTTTAATTTTACTTACAATTAATTTTAACTGTATAACTTAAAAAAAATTTTTAATTGATAGATTACAATCCAGAAAAACTTGAAAATTCCTATAATTTATAAAAAATTAAATAAAACTTCTTACACTTATAGAGTTAAGATATTTAGGCCGGTATTCATAGTTGTAATTCTTATATTATATTTAAGAATATCTTAAGTACAATCTTAAGATGCCATGAACCAATCAGAGAGTAGCATTAGCATCTTAAAATATTACTTAAAAAGCTTAAAATAAGAACGGACTATGGATATTTGATACAAATTTCTCAATTCTTAAAATGTATAGATATAAATTACATATTTAACTATGTGTAATATACATAAGTTTATTACATGTATATATTATTCATACATATATTCATTCATACCTTTTGTTTTAAATTATAGAGTTAGTATTAATTATGAGTAAAATTAAAGTGGTAAAATTTTTTCTTCAAAAAATCCACAAAAATAAATGTTATGGTATATTAAACATTATGAGTATAAATATATATTACTAAAAAGGATTTTAATAATTGTTTATTAAAAATTTATAATTTAAAAAATTAATTGCTGTTAATAAACAAAATTGTGATAAAATTGATCTCTATTCATAAACTTTTATCATCCAATTTAAATCTGGAAAATTATTAATATTTCATCTCTTATAAGGCTTGTTTAATTCTAAACATAATATATGTACATACATATATACATATATACATACATAAACATATATATACATATGCACCTGTGCGCGCGTGTACACACATAATATGTGCAATCTAAACGATTGATGGAACTGTGGATGGAATTATGAATCGATTTGAACGAATGAACTAAGCCGTATCGAATTCACAAGAGTTTACGAACTAATCCGTCGATTTTTCAGGTGGTACGCATTAACACGATTCACTCTACAAATCCGTCAATGTCTAACATCTTGAATAACATTTTTTCTTGCCACACGGGAGAGCCGACAACAAAACTGCCAGCAGCTTCCGACTTATGAGAAGCAATTGATAAATTTGGGACTGTTGGAAGTTTTTTATGAAGAAATAGAATTGTGCGCGAAGATAAATGCGATTTTTTGATTGAATCGAAGGGTTAAAGGCTCTTTGAGAGAGAAAAAAACGATACTAGCAAGACGATATATAAAGGTTTCTCGAGATAATGTGAAAAAATATTTAAAGGAAAAAGATTGATCGGCTCCGAGTTGTGTTATTCACGACTTATAGATGTTACTTAATTCTTATAAGTGCGCAAACGCTTTTAGAATTCTTTAACTTTTTTCTTTAATCGCATTTTTTCTGAGTTATTGGAACAAATTATATTGAAAATTTTAAAATTTCTAATTTCTAAATAATATAAAAAAAAGCATGAAACCTTTATTAATTATAATAATATTTAAAATATGCAATAAACTAAAAATTTTATTATTTACCAAGCACATATTTTTATGAGAATAAATGCGAAAAGTGCATTTTTTTATTTTCATATTATTATAAATGCCTATTATTCTACAACATTAAAGAAAATTTGTTATCTATAGTATGTTTAAAAAATTATGTAGGGTAACTCCGATATTCACGCCGCACCTATAAAAAACTTAATTTATTAAGTATTATTTACTATGTTTAAAGTAAACGAACTATATCAGTACAAACTTTGTACTGTCTACTACTATGAAAAAAATATTAGAAATCCGAAATATTTATTTTTGAACTTTTTGAAACCCTTACATTTTTGCCATATATATCCCATAGAGGTGGGATATATGGCTACTCATAGGGGAAGAGGGGGACATGTACGGCTCATGAAAAATTTATAAATAAAACGTAAAATGACACAATAACTTACAAAATGCGTTTATAAAGTTTTATTAATTAAGAATAAAAATGATAAATATATATATGAAGTAATAAATAATAATTACAATCTTCCTACATATATTACAAGTGTTATGACATGATGTACATATTTCATGTAATGTATTTATTGCATTTAGTGCACTGAATTCAATCTGCGCATTTTGTATGCTTTGGGCATAAATCCCGTCCGCTAAAAATGCCATATATCCCAAACAGGTGGGATATATACAAGACAACAAATTAAACAAAGAATATGAAAGCAAAGCACTTCTATTTTGCTATAAAACATGCTTTGCTATTCCTCCACACGTATATATCATGAAATAACCACTAAGTCTTTTACACGCCCTATAATAATCATTTTATGTAGATTATAACTTATGATGGCGCTATTTATCACAGTGACAAATCGATTTAACTTACAATAATTTCATTAATATTAACAGTAAAAAGCTGAAATCATAACACAATACTAATATAACATAAAGGCATGTAACAGAGTAGTTGTGGGAAAATTACCCCCACTCCTTCTATTTTTTCTGACTTCTGCGGCGTAAATCCCAGCGCGGCGTATTTGCCGGAGTTACCCTATGTACAAAACATAATTAAACAAATTATTCGGAACTATATAGATAAATTAAAAATACATAATACTTACAAAAAAATACTCATATACAGTCAGATTTTAAATTATATATACAATATTGTAATTTTCCAAAATAAAATGTTAAATATTATTATTCTGCTCAATTCCAAAATAAAATATGTCCATAAACATATATAAACCATGATTGAGACAATATTTTTCATTATATATAATATAAATTCACACAGAAATATTTAAGCACTAAGATCTATTTTGATCGAATATAAGGTTTCTCTTCTTAGATTTATTCTCTTCTGTTTAAATTCGTATATATTGTATATATAATATTATGCATGTCAATGTGCTTTTTAAATCTAGAAACAGATTGATAAAATTAGAAAAAAAACATTAAAAAAAGAACAATGCGCTCTTATATATTCAAACTTATAAAAAAATGATCTATAGACGAGCAAGAATTAAGATGTTCATTTACTAAAAATTTTTATTATTATATAATAGAAACAATGGATATCATTTCTGTATTGTATAATAATAAAAATTTTTAGTAAATGAACATCTTAATTTTTACTCATTTATAGAAATTTTTTTGTTTTTTATTATAGGAAAAAACGTTAGTAATATCTAAAATATTAATCTTCAGAATTAATTCTAACATCTTAAAAAAATTAGCTGTAATATATTTTATGTTGACATATTTTTATGACAGTTGTATGCGATAGGATATAGAAGAAGGTAATACTTATCAGTATTTTATTCAGGTCCGTTTCAAATCTTATACGGGCGCATTTACGCCGTCGGCGCGCAATTTCGGTACGCGACGTGTAAATACGGACGAGTCATTGGACAACAATATACCCGTGGGATTCGAATCATCACTGCAATGTCAACGACCAAACCGTTCATTCCGCAGGGTCTTTTTCAACGTTATTTCGTGGCCGTGCGATGAGTAAATTATTGCTAAACGGTGGACCGGCGGATGTCAAGATGCGGGCTCACCTCGGGTGGTCGTGGGATCTACTAACGAAAACGGTGGAATACGAAATAAAATCAAGATTGTTTTGATAGAAAAATATAATTCAATTAACAAATTTATTTATTTCATCAACAAAAAGAGTAAACAAATTATGAATTTATAAATAATGAAATTGAATGAATAACGTATAAATAATGAAATAAATGTATCAAAAATGTAATGTATACATTCTATATGTATTGAAAGATTTCAAAATTCAAGCATTTTTCAAAAGATTAGAATTCTCAAAAAATTTTTATTAAATATCTAGTATTCGTATAAAACTTTCCTTTTATATTAAAATAAATATCTACATATGGATATGTATTATATACATATAAGCATATCGCATGTTTCAGTTATTCATATGTTAAGCGGCAAACTACTTTGATATTTAGTATTATGTACAATGTATATAATATACATATATAATATTTGAGAAAAATTTATAGTGAAAATGCTATTATTAATTTGACGAGTTTTAAATATTCGATGTGTTTAGATAATATAATACATACAAGAATCAAATAATGTTTCACGAGTCTATATTGCATTAAAAATATATTCGTACCGAATATTTTACCACCATATTTCTTAATTCACCAAAATATAAATCATAAAATACCATTTTATAAGTCATAGTTAGAACAAGATAAATTTTTTCTTCGCTATTTTTTTTTTCATTATAACTGTACATCTTGTATAGATATAAGTACAACTGTTTTTTTACTTATTGTTTATCATAAAATGTCGAAAAATTTAGCAGCTAATTAATCTTAAAAATGTAAATAGTTAAAATAGTGAAAAAACATAAGCATGAGTTTGTTACATACAATACATATTACTTTTTATTTTAACAATAATAAGATTGAAAGACCGCTAATGTTAAACATAATGCTTTAAATTAAGAAGCGCCATAACGGTCAGAACGTTAAGATGTTAAACACTATTATAAATTCATTTAAGTGTTCAACATCTTAACGTTCTGACCGTTATGGCGCTTCTTAATTTAAAGCATATTTATTTTATTTTTTATAATAAATTTAATTAATATCAAATGCTGGTCAACATTAAAATTTCAAAAAATGACGTTATACCATAAAATAATTCAGAAAATTAATTCTTCCATAATACTGATAATATTTTTTCGACGCATTCTTTGAAAAGGACTGTGTAATACTCGACTTTTTCCAAATGCGTTACACTTATTGTTAGATTTACATTCATGTGCGACTATACTTTTCTGTGCAAATGGCAGAAGCTAAATGCGATTATAATCAACTAGGGTGTGGATATTATCGTTGTCACGTAATAAAGTAAAGGCTCCGAATTCATGTTGAGTGACACGTGGCGAATCGTGTCCGAGGACAAAACTGATATCATTGTATCGTTATACATGCCACGTGACTGCCACTTAATAAACGCATCTCTATCAGTCGACATGACAGTTTACCTTTAGAAATTCTTGATCAGTATCATCTCTTCGGAAAGATGTTCTTTCAGATGATGCTTCCTTAATTTTGTAGAAAAATTGTAATTTAATAGATGCATTTTATTTTTCATTAAACTGATTCATCGCTGAATAACACTAAGATTGGGTTGTTCCATCCTTTGGTAAACTTCAGCTCACCGTCTTACTCTCTTATTCTTTTATGCTCTTACTCTTTTACTCTTTTGTTTATCTAATAGGTAAATTATCACATAGTTTATTTGAAGATAGAACAACCGATCCTAAGTAATTCCGTCAATAACTCAGTATTATATTATATAATAATACATATTAATTTTTAATTGAAAAATAAAGAAAATAAAGAATACTAGCGTATTCTAATAGTACGTTAAAAGTTTTAAAAAAGGACATTAGAAGATTAAAAAAGTGTTTATCTTTATGAATTTAGGGGGGGGAACTATTAATTTTA
>NW_017257021.1:219193-246713 GCF_001594055.1 Mycetomoellerius zeteki | reverse complement strand
GGTTCAGTTATCGTAGCTTACAGTATAAACTGAAACAAAAAAAACCTATAACAAATTCTTGAAATGTATTAATGAATTTAATCTTCCATTGTCATAGCCGATTTTAGGTACTCAATTATGACAAAATAACGAATTTCTGAATATAAAAAAATCAATTTTCCGTTAAAAAATTGTTCATTTTTTTATTGTGCAAAAAGCAAAACTATGGCTTTGAAAAAAATTTCTACGATAAAGACTGGATTTATTAATATATTTAATAATATATTTCAAAAATTTATTGAGTCTTCTGTTTCAGATAAACTGTACAAAAGATATGATGGTTTCCATAAACCATTATTGCTATTAATACCAACAGTAATGACACTGCTATTTGTTAATATTTTTAATTAAAAATTTTGTGTAATGATCAATATACGTATAAAATTAATAGTTTTCGCAAAAACATTCTAACTAAAAATAGGAGTCCTTTTTTATTTCTTGTAGGTATTAGAAGAATGAATAGAAAATAAATGTGAATAGTCTAATAAATAGAAAATTAATTTGTGTGTGTGTGAATAGTCTTATGTTATCATTAAAGATATAATAATTGACAGAGAATATGACACTTTTAGGATTTATTTTTGTAAATGTTTAAAATACTTTTGAACATGTGCATGTGCGTGCCTGCGCACGCACGTATCAAAAGTATACATGCGTGTCATATAATAAAATGGAAATTTGAAAAAGTACTATCATAATTTTGAAAAGCTAATCTTGTAATACATAATCTTAATATACATATATTAAAAATAAACTAAAGGAGCGAATTTAAAATTCAATTTTACAACGTTCTGTTTTTAACATCACGACAAAAATTTGTTTGAATAAGCTTCTTCCCAAGTAAATCCAAATAAAACATTTAAAGCTACACGTCAACAAACTGAAATAGATCAATCTTAAATTGAGAAAAACAAAATATACCGTGGTCCGTAAGTCGTACGTGTATTGTGCGGAAGTGTCAATTTGTAGTGGAAGCCAGGTCGTTCCTGTTTGTTTCCAGGAGAGCTTTATTTGTAGTACGCAAGGACCACGTCCAACGACTATCGAGGGGTCGACGCGGCGCGGCGGTCAGGAGATGCGGAAAAGTGGACGCCTCGCGTTATAACGACGTCCTGATGCCAGTTTCTTGTTTCAGCAACGGGAAAAAAAGGACGATAACGAGGTGAAGCAACCGACTGGGTGAAATACCCGATTCACAAAGCCGAGAAAACAGCTAACGTCGTGCACAGCTTTTGTGTCTCGCTGCGAAAATAAGCATTCGTATCTGTTTTCGAAAGTGGGTACGCCCTCGCGAGGAAATGTAGGGAGTTAGTGGCAAGTGGGTACCCAGCTAACGCTAAATATTCATAGAAAGTTCGGTTCATATTCCCAATGTACCGAATATTTCAGATCAGTAAAAAAATCATCACAAAATGTGCAAATATCGATGAAATCAGAATATTGTATGAACATTCCTTGTATATATATCACGAAAATCACTCGCAAGTGAGCAGTACACATTTACGCCGACAGAGTTGCGGCGAAGAGCATTTACTCGTAGGTATAACAAGAATCACCTGGGAGAGAATATAAGGAGCATTGCATTTCGCCTGTGAAGTGAGCCCTTCATATTTAAAAATTAAATTAGGCTTCAAGGTGAAAGTACGTTAAACGTGTTTTTCAATTTTATAGTAAACTTTTGTTTAAAAAGTGATTCAGGGATAACTGGAAATGGAATTTCCGAAAAAATTAAAATTTTGCGGAATAATATGTATATGAAACATTCTCGGAATATGTAATGATATAAATATAAATCGTATTTTAACCGATATTTTAATGTTGCTTTTACATTCTATAAGTATTTCAGGAATATTCCGAAATACTTTTGGAAGATTTTTTTAGAGGAATTTTAGGAATCTTTTATGAATATTTCAGGAACACTTAGCATTTCAGGAATATTTAGCATTAACTGGGTAATTAGTGGAACATTATATTTTTATAATAAGATTAAACAAATTTTTTAATTTGATAATTTTTTATAAAAATAATCCATTTAACATTCAATATGTAATTGTATGTTATTAGTGTTGCTAATAAGTTCTGTTAAGCATCATATAAATGCATTTCTTTTAAATCTTTTTACATAAAAAGTTAATGCTGTTTATTAATCTCTTTCTACTTATTTTAAGAATTCAATATTTAATATTCTTTTTACATATGTAATAGAAAGAATCAAAACCTCCTATTGTTATGGTTACGAGACAAAAATATGTTTAAAAAATTATACAATCAAACATGAGAACTCTGTACTCATCAGGCATTTCGAAGAATAAATAACTTCAGATTGACGAATGGTGATCGAGCAATCATACATATACGAAATCGTAGTTGTTTTGGAAGCCGCAAAAAGACAAATCATTTACTGCAGTACGAGAAAGAGTGCTGGTGGTTAGGGAACAAAGAGACGAATGGTAGATGGAGGGGAAGAACACGGGTAGCAAAGCACGTGCGTCGTGTTACGCATGTATCGAATATAACCGGGATATGCAGCCCCATCAACAAGGGCGAGAACACACCGCGCGTACAAAATGCGACATCCGGACCAGTCAATTCCCAAGCTTTATCATGACACGTACCTATTTGCCCCCCCCCCCCTTCGCCCCGTAACGCAAGCATGCTCTTCGTTCGTTCTAAGGAAAGTACTGATTCTTTTTTCTTTTAAATTCAAAAAGCCTCTTCTCGAAGCTGTTCAACAGTCAACTTTTAATTCTTTTTTTAGTTAATTTATCCTTTACTGACAAATCATCGTAGGCTACTCGAGATAGACGCATTTATAACGTATTGTACACCAACGATAATTTAATATTTTTAAACTTTTACAAGAGATACCCAAACAACACAAAGTCTAAAATTAGACATAAGACGTCTTTAAGTCGTCTTTTAGACGCAAAAAAATGTCTTATGACCCGATTTTAGACACTTTTGTTATCTGGGTATGTAATTAAATTGATCGATCGCGGTATTTAGTGAAATCATCAGATGATCAAACAATTCAGACAGTTCGAATCTCAAAATCGAACATTAAGTAGTTCGGACAATTCAATCAGTTCGAGTTTAGACAGTGATCAGTAAGAAATGTCAATTAGTTATATCTGAAGTTTGAACACATCAAATATTCAATATGTTCGAATCTTTTGTTTGAGTCTTAATTCATTTGTAGGTATTTTGTACAGGTGACTCCTGTGAAAGAAAAAAAGTAGGAAATATATATTATTACTGCTTACTATGTCAGTTTTGGGGATCATTTTGTCAAACGCTCATTTTTACTTATTTTACAAAAAAATTAATAATTGCAAAATTACACAAAGTATTATAAAAATTGCTGTATTATTTAATAGATGACACTTTCTAGTTTGTATTTATGTTTCTAAAATTTTACTTTCAGTTTTTGTTTAAAAAATATTGTTCAAAAACAAAGTGCTATTTCGGTATTGGTATAAACCCTCCTCTACTTATAGGTATATGTATACTTATAGGTATAAAACGTCACATGAATACCTATTTTAATAAATATTAAAATAAAATTTCCATTCTATAAAATTAACGGTATTATGATAAAGTATAAATATAAATAACAATATTTTTTAAATATTAGACAAGATTTTGAACATTCCTAATACAATTCATTGTGTTTACTTTAATTAATTAATATTATTTTTGTGTTTTTATTTATATACTTGGTATCTACACTCTTTTGTTGAGCAAAACAATAGCATAGAAATCTTCCACAATAGCATGAATGAACGGTAGAACTTGCAATTTATTTCGAAAATTGATTCTATTTGCTTTGAGAAATTTGTTAAATTCTGAATATTCATATAAAATTAATTGTAATTTAGTGAAAAAGAATATTTAAGATGTCAATCAAAAATTTCCAACAATGTAAAAATACATAAATATCTTGAATTTAACAAATTTCTCAAAATAAATATAATCAATTGAACTAAATTTCATCAAGTTCCGCTGTTCATGTTCTTGTGGGAGATTTCCATGATGTTGTTTTCCTCAACGAAGGAGAGTGTAGATGCAGAAGATTGTTCTCTGGGAGACGCGGGACACACAGAAAGAGAGAAAGAGGGAGGGAAGGGGGAGGGGGGAGAGAGAGAGAGAGAGAGAGAGAGAGAGAGCTTTTACCGCGACTGCTGTAACAGCATCACTGTGACGCGAGACGCGCGTATCGGTAATGTAACCAATCACGAGACGTAGCTCCGTCTGTTCGCAAGGCCTGGTTGCCGTTGGCTGGTAGATCTGGCTACGGTCTGCACGAGAGAGTTATCCCAGACGAGCAGAGTTAGTTTGGACTCGGGTTCGCGTAACGAGGAGTTTAATGACATCGTCGACGTCCACGTCGGACACGTGGACGCACCGAGGGTCGCCATCTCTCTTCTATTTTGATGTCTCCTCGACTCGTGAGATTCTCTTCTGGATCCAGGCGTCTTTATTGCCAAGAAACCGGAGAAACTGATTCGTCTTCTAGTTAAGTTTATATTAGTGTTACGACAAGATTATTCTATTTGAGATAATATGCAGTGCATACAAATCTCACATAACTTGATATATTACGAATATTATGATCCATATATCACTTATATGATTGAGCAAACTGTTATATTATTATATTAAAAAATAAAATTTAAAGGTTTTAAGTACCGATTATACAATACATACCACACATATACCCACACACATGCTCGCGCGCATGCACGCATACGTAAAATACACACATACGCACGCACGCACACAAAAGAAAAATGTATTATATTAAATGTATTATAGAGGTCACCGAGATATTTTAAAAAAATGAGCGGTATACAATGGAAATTAATAAACGCATTATTATGGAAATTTATCTTTTTCTCGCTACAAGATGACTGGATAAAAATAAAAAAATAGAATTAAAATTACATCTTTTCTCGACTCAAACATAATGTCATATTTATCATTTTAGTTAAAAGTTGTTCGTCTATTTTTACTTGTCTCAAGTACCATTTTTCCCAAGGTTAAATTTCTTGAACAGTGACATAGAAACTATAAGCAAGTTCCGATTACGCGTGCAAACTGTACCGAGATCGGTGGCACGTGACTGCTCGGTATCCCGTGGCTAAAATAGTAAAGGGATGGACCATCGACCAAGGGCCACGTGGCTCTTATTGCAGTTGCAAATACGTGCATGAGACATGCAGGAAGGCTACAAGCCAATGATGCGTGCTTCTCCAAATCGTTAGCATCCAGACTCTGTTATTTTTGCATTAAAATCATCCCCGCATTATTCTTCAAACATATCTCGTGTTTTTCATGCTCGAGCGAGTGAGCGATAGTTACGTTAATTGTTCTGGAAAAACGAAGGGGATTGAATCGAGATTATGTATCCCCAAGAACGACATAATTAGACAAAATATCATTGTGTTTCGTCATAATTGCGTTAAAGTGTAAACTTTTATTATTTTGTTTGTATTGTACGAGTATACTATTCCGTATGTTTCATTGTATGTATTCCACAATTATCTAAAAACATAAGTTTCTGGACGAGTCTCATTAGTAACTCTTGGATTTATTTTACTAGCTATAAATTTTGAGATCAGTTAATGGAATTTTAAAGGCAATTTCTTGCTACAATTTCAATTTAAAGAATGCGTAAAACGAGCTTTTTATATAAACAGCTACTTTTTGAAAAAAATATAATCTATAATATTCTCTTTATGATTTCTTTTATCTCTGTTGTATGTCTTTCTTATATGTGTAAACATGTCTGGAAAATAATTTTATATTAGTTTTTGTCTAATTAAGACAAGACTAATTTAAGATTATCACGTAAATATTTATAATAGTTTTATAAATTCTTATTTTTTATGAAATCTAAGTTTTATTTTAATAAAATATTATGTAACTATATGTATGTGTATTAGTTTAAATAAATACTAGAATATTAAAAATTTTACAATCTATTTGAAAAGTATTTAAGTTACAAGTTTGTGACAAAAATCGTTATTAAAATTTTAAGATTAAAAAAAATAAAATTAGAGCACATTAGTGTAATTTTTATGCCAATTGTATACTATAAAAGAATTACATTTAAAATTATAACAATTACAGTGGGTAATTTTGGGACCCACTGTTAAAGGTGTATATTTACGTACACTTAAAGTGACCTTACAAATAAACAAGAACTTAGAAACAAAATTATTCTTTTTTACAATAACTAAACGCACTTTACAGTAATTAAACAATTTTCAAAAAATAAATTTACAAATGGAGTTATATTTATAAAAATATTTGAGTGTTAATTCGTCAACAAATTATGTATAATTTTTCTAAAGTTATTAATGTGTACAAAAATAAAAATGCAAATAAAATATTTAATTAAATGATATATTATGTTATATGATATTATGTACAACATGTGTACATTTACATAGAAACTATAAACTATACTATATTATTATAATTTTTATTTAATAAAAAAATATATTTACACGAATAAAGATAAAAGAACTAATTTTTGTAAAAAAACGCAGAATTTTATATATTTCTACTATAAATTGTGTATAATTTTTACAACTATATATATTATTTATATAATCTTACGTACTTTCTTTACAATATACATATAACTGTACAAAAATGAATGCGCCTTTGATAAATTTATAGATACAGGCAATTTTAGTTTGCTAAATCTTGAAAAAGAGTATCCATTTTTTAGTTCTCGGATTATACATGGATAAGCATTAAATTTAACGATTTCGAATAGATCAAGTGCCACAATGTATTAATCTCCAGACGTTTACGACTTAATTTCCATAAATCTCTTGACACATTTAAAAGCCGCATTCTAAACAACTCTATAATTCCAATAAATCAGTAGTACAGCCGATCGTAGCGCTCTCGTTATTTCTTCACTACAGGAAATAAATCGTAAAATTTGATCAACTAAACTTAAGCACGAGTCTGCTGAAAACCGAATCGTTACGAAACCGATAATTATGTACCTACACCTGTAGCCTCCATTTAACGAAAAGATCTCAAATATCCTTTTTTTCAAGGTATATTAAGTAGATAATAATGCTCCTATTTGAACTAAAGTAATCTATGTTCTCACTAATGTTTAACCATCAAGTATACTGACCTACACAACTACATCCGCAGCGCGAGGTAATTATGTACCCTAGATTTTGATAAGAGTTCTAACTAAAATGAAATTTTAAAAACTGATATTTTTTTATCTGTTGTAATAGTTAATTAAACATTCTGAAGCTGAAAAATAATCATTTATTACAAATATAATAGAAAATAAAGTTTGTAAAGCTCTAAGTAACAAAAATAAAAACTTTTTCTAATTTTTGACAAAGTTTACTTTAGGAAATCTTTTTCTAAATAACAGTAATCTTGATTACAATTCAGTCATACTTCAATCAATCTTTTAATAAATTTTATCATCAATAAAGATTTATTGACAAAAACTATAAAGAAAAAAAGTCATCAGGAAGAATGCGGAGTACAAACATATCTTAACAAATGATATCTCCATTTACAAGCACTTGTCCGCAGCGCGTGTCTTTCTGGTGTGAAATGTGGATTCACTGAAAATATATAGAATTGCGGCAACATCGCCATGTAAGAAATATTTTCTTAATTGTGTGTAGAAATAATTTATGTTATAAATAGTTTGCTTGATGAAATAACATTTTATTTTTTAACTATGCTGACTGACGCAGTGTACTAAATAAACAAATCATGTGCACTGAAAAAAATGATTTGTTTACATCAACAAGATACATGACACCTATATGATTAAACGCATTTTGATTAAACCAAGCAGAATTTCTGATTATTCCCAGCAAACACCAAATTACATGTAAAGTATGTTAATTATAATTTTCCACTCAACAATATAACTGTAATACAATACACCTCGTGCGTCAAAAGCTCGTTAGGCCTCCGAACTTCTCTCTGTTGACTAAATGGGAAAGAGAAAATGGACAGGTGCGAAGGTGCATTTGTTAAAGATCATTTGAAATATGACTAGTTTTACGTCTTAGAATGGAGGGTGCACGTGCGGTCATTTTTATGATTCTTTCGATTGTACGTCTCTATGTATGTGTTAGGATATATGCAGAAAACACGTGCTAGGATACTCGGTATAAGAGTGATCACTCACTATTATATTCTTTCATGTCTTTTAAAACCGATTGCGTCAGTCAGCATAGTTAAAAAGTAAAATGTTATTTCACCAAGTAAATTATTTCTAAACACAAATCTTACATCTCTCTCTCTCTCTCTCCTCTCCCTCCTCGTAGATTTTGAATATTATAGAGACTAACTCGTGAAAAATAGTTGAGCTTTATCAGAGCTTCTCGCGCAATCTTTATTATTGTTAGCAATTAATTCACAATGTGTATGATTCTCTCTGAAATATAGTTTAGATTTTCTCTCTGAAATATAATTTAGATTTTCTTTATTTATACATTTACGAAATACAAATGGATTTTAAATTGAAAAGAACAATCTGGAAAACAATAAAAAATTACCTCAACTAATATTAATGATATTATATTAATGTAATTAATTTTTTAGAATTTCTTCTATTGACGTAATGTCGTAATGACTATAGTTTATAATACTATTTTCTATCGGGAAAATATTTAAAAATATTCAAATATGCGAAGGTTCTATAAATCTATGCGTCATATAAATTTTTATTGTTCTTCGCAATGCTCTCAAGCGATAGAAACGAGATTGACCGATTACGATAACATTTGGAATACCTCATTATCACGATAAAAAATGCGGACGTGCCGCGCCGACAAAAGCTGTTGCGAAGGAGAAAGGGAGGCGTAAAAGTCGGACCCGTCACCCCTCTTCGGGTCAATTACAACACGAGACAGACCTCCCGTCCGGGGGATCATTATCGCGAAATTGTGCGTATCGTGCTCTACCACTGATGTAGCCCCGTACAAGCGCGGAATTGGATTTCGAAATGTGAAAATACGTGTCCGCGGGGGGGGGGGACAGACAGTAGATTCACGTAGTGAGACATCTGTCGGACAACTTAACAACTGTCCGCCTCTCACTTCGATCCCGCTACCCTTCATATAAATCGTATATGTATATAATATAACTGCAGGGCTACATCCCTGAGACGCCCCGTCGTTCCTTTTCGCAGTTACATATATACCTCTCGCCTTTTTCCCCCGTTTAACAGATAGCACAATGCGAGAACTGCGGGGCTAGGCACTCACGTGCATCATGTTTTCATAGTCATCAATGTGTGACTACCGTCACGTAGAGCGATCACCAGATTTTCCTTGCATAATTAATTGACAATGCGCAATAATGTCTCTTAATTCTCTCATTTAATTGTACTAATCATAATGTTTATAACGATTCGAGAAAACGGTACGGTCGCATATGGTGGAACTTTGCGGGCGCATGCGTGCACAATTTTGCATACGTATACGTGCAGATGTATTCGACATATTATTTGTATGGATGGTGCAACGGACTGTCTCTGTGTGGACACACCGTGCATCCACACGATTTCACTCGGTGCTCTATTTAGCGCTTGTTAGTGGCGACAATGCCACGCAGCTGATCCCCTTAACGAGGCCGAGACTCGCATTGTGCGAGGGTGTAAAGCTCCGCGCGTGGCCTGTGTGCGCAGCATAAGCATGCGCCGGAGACGCGACAAACGAAAGCGGACCGTTAACCCATTAAATGTTCTTGAAAAATTTGCAAATAAATCAGGTAACAGAGCATATGCGCGCTTGCTCTTTACAAATACCTTAACTTTATCTCGATAATTCAATCGTTTAGTACACTTATAGCGATTGTCTATCGCTAAGTGTACTAAACACTTACATAAATGTATAGCGGTTATGAACTTAACAGTCATAGTGTATTTATATATTTATTTTATATTGGCAAGAAAATGCGAAAAAGGATGCGTGCGTGCGTGTGTGTCTTAGCTTATTCTGTCTTAGAAGTCTATTTTAACATTTAAAAATAGTGTAATTATACAGGAGACAGGCTTATTCATCGATTTTGATGAAATTAGCGTCATGAAGCGTTGATGAAATCGACGCGTTTTTGCATGAAATGAATGAATCTGACATATTTTCTTACCTCAATAGTCATCAATTTTAACCATTAATATCTCGGTTCGCCGGGCAGAGCGACACTTATTTTTTTGCCAGATTCGTTTATTTCGTGCAAAAATAATTTCATCAAAATCGGTGAGTAGGCCCGTCTCCTGCATAATTACAAAAAGAAATAACGAAAAGTAACGATTTTTTATCGTTACTTTTAAGTAACAGTAACGCGTTACCTTTTAGGTAACGTGTAACGGTAACGAGTTACTTTTTACCACAAATAACGGTAACGGTAACGCGTTACTTTTAAAAAGTAACTTTCCAACCCTGGTTAAGTCATATATTCACTACATTTCAATTATCTCTTGACCACAAGCTTCCGCGTTACATATTATTTAAATTTATTACGAGATTTCTAACGGTGTATACAGTGGATGCATGTGAAAAAATTCTAGATTTTAGTTTTTTATTATTGATAGAGTATAATACTAAAGATACACCGAATTGTAAAATTATCGGATACCGGATATCAGATATCAGATAAAATGTGATACCAGATGTCCGATAGAAATTCCTCAAAATTCTTAAAAAAAGAAAAGGGAAAAGAGAGGAAAAAAAGCGATAACAATTGACCGGCTGTGAAACAAAGTTGTTTGCAATAATTTCAAAATTGCTTAGTAATTAAAGTTTAATATTAATAGATTTTTCATGATGAACAATAACATTTTAGCATTTTCCGGTGACAATTTATTTCAATTACCGGCTAAACCAATTTTCCTACACTGAAAAGTTTTTCTGATTGCATGGAAGACGATGAAGCACTCAAGTATTTCAAAACCAAAGTTTACAAATTAGGATATTCTTTTTCATTACGTTTTCATTATTTTCAACAGATATTTATTCTTTGAATAGTTACATAAAGATTTATTAGAAAATAATTAACGTGTTCTTCCTCTTACAATTTTCTTTTTTGATGTATAATCTCAAAGAGAATATTCAGCTTTCTTTTCATCACTACATATTTTTAAAAATTTCCATACGTTAGATTTTCCTTGTACCGTTGTATTTTATGATCTGATTCTTAATCAGTCGTAAAATTTACAATATCTTCTCAAAGTATTCACACAATCACACAACGTTACAACAGAATCTTTAGGTTTGTTCTTTTTAGCGGTGAACGCGCTATCTCTCTCTCAGCGTACTGAATCATATTCTATACCATGTTCTTGCTTTACGATTAATGATAAAGATAGAATGACACAATAGCGCTGATGTTGTTGCTATCGGACTCCTTGAATGTAGCTTTAACTGAATTTCTTGCACAGTTTACTGGTTTTTTTATCTCCCCGACGTAAAAGGAAAAGAGGAAAGGTGAAGAAGTGCAAGAAGTTCAGCTGAAAAGAACAGAATTCTGCATCAATGACGCAAACTTTTAATATAAAATTTCTGCCGGATGTATATTAACGGATACTGATGATATCTGGCTATTCGACCGGATAATACCAGATTTTTTGGATTTCCGGTACATCCATATATAATACATTATATAGGAGAGTGGGATAATGACGAACGCGGAGTAATTGCGAACACAGCAATATCAATGTATTAGAGAAAAAAAAACAAATCTCATTTCTTCATTTACCGATAACTCAGTTGTCACGCAGTCCTAGGCTGTGTTCCATTTCACGCATGAGGTGCATGATGCATCTTTTATCCTTGTTATTCACCGAATGTTAAACAAGGATAAATGATGCATTATGCACATTATGTGCGAAACGGAGCGCAGCCCTAGATAGACAGTAGCAGAATAAGGTTGCGCACAGAGTTCAAGATAAATATAATTGAACTTTTCGGTCATTTTTCAAGTAATTTTTTTGCTAAATTAAACTGTATATAGTTGCTGTTGTGTAAATGATACAAATGAGTTACACTAAAGATAAAATAAGCTCAAATCAAACAATATTTTATGATCAATGTTTTGTCTGTAGCGTGGGTCTAACCTCTAAAAAAAATTATATTTTGTTATTTTTACGACGTGGAGTATAATGACGAACGATCGCCATAATTTCTTTCCATTTTCATATAAATGTCTGTTGCGTAAATGACTCGGTAAAGCACACAGTCTCGACCTTGCGCAAACTGTAAATAAAAATTCAGTTAAATTTCATTTGTCAGAAGGTAAAAGGAATGTGCTTTCAACTGAGTAATAACATCATAAAAAATCATGAAAAATTTTGAAGAGGATAACTAAATAAAAAAGACAGATGAAATACCAAAAAACAGGAAGAAGAAAGAAAAGAAAGAAAATGTATAGAAAATGACTTTTGTGATAATTAGCTGTGATTAATCTCTGTTGTAATTACCCCATGGTATTCGGAAAATTACAAACAGCAGGAGTTTCGTTTTGTTATTACAAATTAATTTTATCTAATTCAAATCTAATAAAAAATGACGATAGACGTAAATAAACAAATAGTTGGTGTATAATTATAAGCAATTAAAAAACTTGTTTCTAACTTGGCTTTTGTTTTATTTCATTTTCTGCTTAGATGTTCGTCATATTACCCCACTCTCCCCTACATATTGCAAGAAAGATACAGAAAGAGAAAGAGAGAACGTTATATTGCAGTTGTATTTTTTGAGAAAGACATTTTCCAAAGAATAATCTAGAGATAATTTTTATTTCGAGATGGTTTTACCTGAAAAATTTTTTTTAATATTTTTTTGTAACATGATGACATAATAATGTATACTTATTAGAGAGAAATCGCAGAATGTATTAAATTCGTTATCGTAAAAATATCAAACTATATAAAAGTAACATGTACATTTTTTCTAGTTTGGCAGATTGAATGAGAGTCACATGGCAATTAGTCGAGAAAAACATATATCCAATATAAAAGAAAGATACTGAGTCGTGTTAAATTCGGGATTTTAAAATTGACTTGTACAAACTAATTAGCTTCCGTTTCGTGTATTTATATCAAAATGTGTTTACTCTAAAAACCGGCCGTATATTTTTATCTTTTTCTCATCCTCTTTTCTTTTGTTCTTTCATACACTTAATTCAAATTATACCAATGTCAAATTATATCAATTTGATTTATTTCTATAGGTCGCCACTGCTCCTACTCAATGTGTTGCTAATTTAATTATAACAATGAAGTTAAAATTAACTTAATTTAATTAAAAAAATATATATTATATTTAACTCGAATTTAGTTTATTATTTATTAAATGCATACGTTAATATGGATGTTTACTTTAAAAATAACTATGGAAATAGATTGATTTACATGTATGTGAAAGTTATAAATAACAAAATGTGTGTTACTTAATTCAAGAGATTAAGTTACTATTGTTCTTTGATATCTAATAATATACGAAATAACAACAAATTTCTAAATATGACAAGCGTAACCAATCAGTTTTTATCAACAAAATCGAATGAACTAAACATGATTTGTCATATGATCATAGTCATAAAAGAATTACAACTCTTTTACACTAGTGCAATTATTTAATTTAATAATATCTATTTAATAATATCTTTTTTAATATAATCTATTTAATATAATCTCTTTAATAATATCTTTTTTAATTATGAAAATATTTAACATATTGGATATTAATTAAATTATAAATGGATAGTAGTTAAAAATAAAAAAATTAAAACTAATCTTTTTTATAGAAAAAAATAAATGCCTTTATTGTTCCTTTATTATTTCTCTTTATTACAAGATTCATGTAACTATCGTTATTAGTAATTATATACAGGGTATCCGGTAAGTTTTGACAAAGCGTTCATGTGTGGATAGGGCGAACTAAACTGAGTCAAAAAGTCCTCTATCATTTTGCAATTTTCGCAATAGTCAACGAGATATTAATATCTAAAAATTGTCAAATAAATGAATAAAACCGATATATAAGGCAATTTTAAGATTTCTTTCAGAGTTCCTCATGAAATATCTTGAAGAAGTTTCTTAAAGAATTCTTAAAGGTATCTTAAAGTTGTTTTATGCATCGATTTTAGATATTTTGCTCATTACGTAACTAATAAGGCCCAATTCCACAACTCACGGTTAACTTTTAATCGAGGTTCAACTTATTCATTGTCTCTTTTTAATTCTAGAATTAGAAAGAGATGAGAAACAAGTTGAACCTCGGTTAAGAGTTAATTGTAAGTGTGAAACTGGGACTAAAAAAAAAGTTGCGAAAATTACAAAATGGTAGAGGACTTTTCAACTTAGTTTAATCTGCTCTACCTACATACGAGCGCTTCGTCAAAACCTACCGGACACCCTGCGCGCGCACTCCCCGGACACACACACACACACATTGTTAATTTTAAATGCTTGTAATTCAGAAACGATTATGGCCTCGATATTTTGGTATCAAGCTTTTTGTCTCGAAATGATCTCAAAAAATTTTTTTTTTTAACATTAAACATTAAACATATTATGTTTAACATAACGTTAAACATTACATTAAACATTAACCTTAAACATTATTACGGTCTTTATCGAATACCCTGTATATATATATATATATATATCGTAGATATTTAATAAATCTATTAATTTGAATTAATTAATTTTTTTATTATAATTTGAGTGACAATTTTCATTGTTGATCACAAAATTGACAAAAGGTTAATTGATAATCAACATTTTTCGTATTTTCAGTTTCTAAAAAGTTCGTTATCTATATCCTAAGTAATGTGGTCATTCGATTTAATGAAAAAACTAATTCTGCATTTGTTTATGAACCATTTACTCGAAAGAAATTAAGAACTAAAGGAAGATATGTGGAATCAATGTCTTGTTCTTACAAGAATGATCTATCCTTTTTGATGTATCATTGCTTGAAAGATCTGCTTGAAAAGACTACTCGAAACAGACGTCTCATTTTCTACACAAGGTGGGCCATGTCGTCTTCATAACGAAGACGCAGTTATAGATCGGAGGGATTTGTCTCGTCAACGACAAAATGTAAAACACATTTGGAACATGCGTGTTATATATCGGTTCCGGTCTAACAAAAGTCCCTCTTACGCGACAGTTTCGGAAGCCGTTAAAAGATAAATCTTTCAAAAAACTTTTTCTCAATAATTTTGACTGTAAATTTTAAATACAGATGGACATTTTATTTTTACGGAAGAACCGGGTTCAAATCTCGAACGAGGTAATATTTTTTGCAATTTACAATAAGTTTTTTTACAGGTTTTAAGATGCTAGTAGCATCAAATCGAAGATTTAATTAAATTTGAGGGGATTATTAATATTTCAGATTGATTGTGTTAAAAGACCGAAAATAATCGGCGCATAGTCATTTCCAAGATAAATTTATTAATAGTATTCATTAATTACAGACAATGTTTGTGTCTCTTCGAGGATGCTCAGTTAAGATTTAAAATTAAAAAATTATTTGACGATCTTATAATAGTTTCTCACACACACACACACACACACACACACACACACACACGCACGCACGCACACGCACACACACGCACGCACGCACGCACGCACGCACGCACGCACGCACACAGAGAGAGAGAGAGAAAGAGAGAGAAAGAGGTAATAATTTTTATAACTGAAATAAATTTTTCTTTTTCTTTTTAATTTATGTTTAGGTTTCAGATTTATAATTTTAGATTTATATAACTATTTTATTTCTTGACTTTTTCCTTGTATTTCTTAATTCATTCATCACATAATTTAAAATTTGGAATTCTTGTGAAATACTAAGATGGTTAAATTCAATTAATTAAATATGGAGACTAACGGTCAATTTAGAAAATAAAAACGTTTTCTCAAACAATGACGTGGAGGAGTTGAATGAAATCCATAGACAACATGAAGCTACACAATCAATGATACTATTAAAAATCTAAAGAATTTAAGGCAGTTAGAAGGATTGAATTTTTAAGGAAATTATTTGTAACCTATGCGGCTTAATGTAATATGACGTATGATACATAAGAAATTTATGTCCTAATGAACGTTTTAAATTGTTACTCGGGTATTGAGGATGATCTAATCTAAAGTCGAAACGTCTATTGTTTTTTGTATACGAGATCATTTGAATAGATATTTACATTTAGAGCTTGCGTTGGTTTTTATGCTCTTTTATTAATTAGTTTTGACTTTGTTCAGAGAGTCAATAAAAATCTTATTGGACTATTCATGTGAATACACAATCAATAGAAAATAGAGCTCATAACGGTCGAAGCTAGATCTTTGGTGTGTAAATAATTTTGTGTCAATTTATATATATATATATATATATACTATGTATCAAATTCTGCCAGAAAGTCATTGTTTTAAGATTTTGATAAATTTATATAAAATACATGTATATCTATATATACGTATATCTATACGTATTAGTCTAACATTTAATTTTGACCGTAATTGGCGCTTCTTTGTATTTAGTTGAGTTATTTAAATAAACGGTCCTATTTCTAATCTTAATATCATTTTTTTGTGTAGTTACATAATGGAAAAATTACTTGCATATGCAATCGTACATACATACATACAAATACGAGTATATTAAATATAGTTAGAAAAAATCTATACCGATGATTCACAAGATCATGATATTGTGCTACAATTTGAGAGTTACAATGTAAATATATACGTAAAGAATGGTCAAATACCTGTTTAAACTTTATTTATGATTGTGAGCGTGCGTGCGTGCGTGCGTGCGTGCGTGCGTGCGTGCGTGTGTGTGTGTGTGTGTGTGTGTGTGTGTGTACGAGTCATTTATTCAATACACCTAAAAAAACATATCACTGAAAATATATCACTCTGAAAGTTTCTGGAAATAAAACTGTACATAATTTAACAAAATATTTTATTACTGTCTGTTAATATGAATTAATTCATTATTATTTCTATTTGTGATAAATTTCATTATTAAGTTGAATCATCTCTGAGCTATATCTCACATATTTTTGCAATAGCCACAATTATTATTATAAGTTATATGAGCGTATTATTGTAAGTTGTTTAATAACTATTAATTTTTTTAATTATAAAACAAAGTGAATCTTAGATAGACATCTAGAAGCATTTCTCCCGAAAACGATACATTATTGCTTAATATGTATATTAAGATCGTATGAGATGTATAAAAAAAGAACATTATAACCACTTATTTGCATGCACAACTCGCTTTGAACTTCTTTTGATTATCATTGAATTAACGAATCTCTCTTGTTCGGAAAAATTCCTTTTTATCTTAAATTTTCTTATCTCGCGTAAAAGGCGTAAATAGTTAATACTGTAACCACTCATGTCTTTTATCAAAATTAGATTTTTATTATTTCGCTAATGTTTTCTTCTATATAATACACATAAATGCGATATAAATAGATTAGCAGGATATGCTGATTATTATTATCAAGCCACAAATAATCATATGGGTCTTAAAGTTATGGAAATGTTTTTTCTTTCAAAAAGCAATTTCAGTTTCTATTTTATGGTAGAATCCAATTACATTACGAGTAATAATAAACAGTTATGAATTAAATTAATGCTATTAATTCAAATTTTTTTTAAGACGCGATGCGTTGTGAAATATAAAGCAATTTTACAGCAAATTTTGTGCAACAGGTCGAATAATCAAACACTAAGAGAAAGAGAAATATTTTTCTATCTTTTACAGTTATATATTTGTGATCCCGCTGCGTGTTCTGATGTACAAAGGAAGTTTCCAGCAAGCAAGAGCTCGTAAAGACATCAAGCGAATGGTCACGCCCGTCGAATGCGTTAACGCGCAATTTCGGGGTACATGAACGTCTCTCATCGGAGCACAAAGAGACAACTTCCCTCATCGTTCAAAACCAATGTCTCTTTACTTCCTGCTGTGACTGAAAAGGAAATCGGAAAGCGGTAATCCGTAGTTAAGGTGTGAGTGATAAAATATTGAGTATAAACACGCAATATTTCTTAGGCAACTAATTGTAGCAGCAATATATATATATATATATAGTACAATTGTAAAATTATTATTATCACTTTATCGTTTCGAAGAAAAATACAAATGTGATGATCTTCAATGTAAAAATAATTTTATAATACGATGCTTTAAATATTATTGTTTATAATACGAGTAATTTTGTACTATTTACATGTGCAATGTAAACTCATATAGCATTGACCTCCAAGGAATGTCTTAAAGACATCCAAATAAGATCATACGTCCTAAAGACGTTTCTAGGATAAAGTGTGATGTGTGGGAACATATGCAGGACCCAAGGAAAAACTCATTATGAGATTACCTGAAACTGAAAACTAATATCTGTATTTGGGGAGATGTAAATCTATCTATAATTTCTAAAGCTATTCCTAACATTATTAATGCGGACATCCTAGGTATGCAATGCCCAAACAATGATTTGTAACAATGATTTGTAAAGATTTTCAAAAAACATACCTGCTGTGAAGAATAGAAGCAAAGCGAAGATTTGTCGTGCAATCTTCAGACCAAATGTCGATCGCGAGCCAGGGCGCCTTTAGTAAATATAATGGTGACCAAGAGAGAACTGATTATCTGGCCAGAATGGACAAGTATTTGGGATGCTTGTGCAGCGCGTGTTGCAGGAAGTCAGTAGTTTTACCGCGAGCTACATACAAAAGTAAAAATTTCAAAACAAAAAATTGACCTTAGTTAATTGAATATCAATAAAACATTTTTTTTCTGGAAAAATAATTCTTGAGAAAAAGTGAGTACTGACATATGCGAAAATAATTAAGACTTATATATAAATAAGAAAAAGTATTAAATCAATTGTGCTTTCACTGCAGATTTATATTGCTTTTGCCTTATCGAGCGCCTTGATAATGTAATATAAAACTTATTCTGAATTGTTCTAGATATTAACTAATTTTTCCATAAATTCTTACAAATACATCTATAATGTCTATGATCTAAAACGATTTGTGTAATGCAAAGAATATTGATTACGCGAATGATAAATTTGCACTTAAGTTAGCGTTCTAATCGTGCCGCGAAATAATCAGCGGCCATCAATAAACCTACTGGAATTAATCAACGATGGAGCATCAAAGAGTCGACTGCCCACCAAAACGGTTTGTTTATCGTTGGCAAGCCAGTCTGTCTGATCGCTCTTTCTCCGTTAAAAATCATCCGTTCAGATACCGCCAGTCTGCGATGCTTCTAAGAATCTTTGATGTTTCTAATCGATCTACCAACTGACACGCACCAGCTCTTCTTTTACAAAAAAGGTCGGTCCTTGCATATCTTGTGTAAACAATTTTTTTTTATTAAATAATTTAATTTGTGAACTAAGCAATCATTATCAATTTTAAAAGATAGATTTCGTGACGTAACAATATTTTGTATCGAAGTGCCGTAACTTTATATAAAAGTAATCTATAAAAATAATAAAATATATACATTTACGCTTCTCTAACTGTACAATTTTAAATGTAGTTACTACTTGATGCTTTATAAATAAAAATACATTTTTGATAAGTCAAAATAAAATAAGATTTGGTTTTAAACGAATGTTGGTTTATATATCGTTATTTAATATTGCATATATGTGAATAAAGTTAGTTTCTTTATACTTAAAGAAGCTAACTTCATACAAAGTTGGTTTATTATACTTTGTAATATACGAAATTATATAAAACAAGTCCTTATGAGTTATAAATTAGATCTATTTTTACTTTAAGATTTTTAAGTGTAGTATTTCGTTCGAATAAGCTTACTGGAAATGCCTCGCGCATATCCAATAAGAACATTGCACGACGATAAACCGTACATATTATTCTGATTTTATAGCTGAACTAGTGTACAACATACACTCTTTGTGTTCTGAAAGTAAAATAAGTATGTATATTTGATATTTGGCGAAAGTGAGAAGGAAAGTTCTAATGCAGTTTTCTGTGCAGCAATGAAAAACAAACCTCTCATAAATGACATGCGATAAAAAAGTGCATGAATGTTATTACGCCGAGAGAGAGAGAGAGAGAGAGAGAGAGAGGGGGGGGGAGGGAGGGAGAGAGAGAGGCTATTCTCATGACGGCTCTTCAACTCCTCCGGCTCCTCGGCGTTATGTAAACACCGAATGGACGTCTAGTTAGTTTACACTTTGTTTTAGAGATGTTAGCCAAACACGCGCGCTTCGCTTTGAGCCGCCGCCATTGCCACCGGCCGCGGTAGTCACGGCTTACGAATGTAAACCCACATCGCGGCGGAGAATATTTTTTCGGGCTTTTGCATACGCGCGCTTTCGTCTTCACATGTATTATATATACAAAACGGTAGCGCGCGCTAGCGCGAACTAGGGTGAAACGAATGTGGGCCTTTTTTGAGAAAAGCTGAAAAAGGAGTGGAAAATCAACGCAGTGGTGAGCGAAACGCTTCGCTTTTTCGATAGTTTTTCTGAAGGAAAGTCTATTTGGAATGTATCTTATATATACGATAGGTATACGGAGAGTAAATAACTTCACTCCACATCTATTATTTTGAATTTTACGCATGCGCGAGCGTATTCCTGTAGTTTCATAAAATACTTATCCATCCATATATTGATTTAGTTCTACAACTTTTATATGTATATAATTTATTCACAACATATATGTATCTCAACGTATATGTATACACAACGTATATGTATATCAACATGTAAACACAAATATTTTCTTACACGACAGTGTAATTATTTTATTCGTTAGGATTCATGTGATGTTCTTGGTAAAGCGAGCGAATTCCGTTAACTAGAGACATATTCAGTAAACCGTCGCGTTTCAGTTTATTTACATGTCACTCTTTTAACTTATGGTCGGTAAAACACTCGTCGCCAATCGCTACTTGACTCGAAACACTTTGTCGAAGTATACGTGAGCGTAAATCTGTAACGAAATTAATATGCCATTAAAAAAAAACAGTAGCGCATAATGATTTATTTGAATAATTAGTTCATTGTCACGATATTCGTAATGCAAAGACATAATAAATGAAGACACATAAATTTGTGTCTTAAAAAATACCATTTTTCCATAATTCTGGAATATCTAATGAGAAAAAGTCGACCCCTTACGATAATACATATAGCAAATGATTTCCTGTTTGGTCTACTATTATTGCCCATTCGTCATGATTCGTGAGCTTGACGATTTTATTCCTCGTTTCTTCTTGGTGTTGTTTCTTCATTGAACCGAAGGTCAGTTATATCTTTAAAAGACTCTTATTTTCGAGAATCGGCAGGCGACATATAATATATGTACATATACATATGTATATGTATGTATGTGTATATATACACACACTATATTAGATACATATTCGCAGTGGTTATTGTGTCGGCTGACTTCATAGAAGGCAAAAATCATACAAAACCAACTCATCGGTGGCTTCTTCTTTATCCAATCATCCACGTATTCACGCCCCAGGAGTTGTGCTCTCATACCTCCTCCACTGGCTATTCCGGATGAATCCATCATTCCGTACTCCTCAGGGGTCTTGTAATAGATGCCGCGTGCGAAGGATATAAAGCTCGGCGCGTAAACGGGACATCTTCGAACGAATTTCGCTGACGTTCTAATTTCCAGGTGTTGGAACGAATCGGCAGGTGTGAATTGTGACTTTTTTTTTAGATTAAAGCAAACACTTTGCGGAAGTCTTCTTAGCGAAGGAAAGCATTGAAACACACACAAGATGTTGAAATATTTTCTTTTTTTACTGAAGTAGATGGAAATAAATAAAATTTAAGTCTTAATTTTGCAACCATTAAAAACAATTTTTTTGACAAATAGTTTTTAACAAAATTATTTGTAAAGGTTATATTAAGGTAACAAATTAAAGCTTTTTATTCATTTCCCTCTAGATTTGTCCTATCGACTGACTAAATACTTTATTAACTTACACAATTCTGAAAACAATATTTTTAAAGCTCATCAAAATCAGAGGGAGCACTTCTATGACTTTTATTATAATTTTTTTGTTCATGCAACTTTCAACATAACTAAGTTAATTTTATAGGCCATTAATTTTAATTTAACTTAGTTAAAAGAAAAAATTACACAATCTTGAATAAAACTAAAATTATAAAATTGAGATGCTATCCAACAAAGGTCCTTATTAAGTAAAACGGTACTTCTTAAAAATTTATATCATAAGATTAATCTTATCGACATATGTATATATATACAAAATTTAGCAATAAAATAATTTCTATATGTATGTCTTTCTCTTCACACATTAATCGTATCTACTTATTAATTAACGCTCAGGATATCGAAGACAGTGCTTCGTTGTGCCAAAGTACATGAAGAAGAACAGATTTCTTGGAATATCATCTACTATACGTACACGTATCAGATGACGAGATCGTAAAGACCCTCAGATTTGTTACAAAAACACACTACTCCGATAACCATTGGTAACTTCGCTTTTAAATCGTTTGTTAGCTTCTGAAAAGCGGTAGAGATAATATTAATGTGTATGTGTGTCATGAGAAAATAAAATAAACTGAGCCATTATACATATCAATCATTGATACATATCTGGATTTATTTTCAAAACACCTTATATATAATACATATAAGTATATGACTTTTCATATACAATAACTTCATACACATATTCGATTCACCAACATTTTGTGATAAGATTGTGTGAATCAATACGGATTTATTTTATTATAAATTGACAATTAATAGATATGAAAAATGTTGTGCATGTGTCACGTACTCGTGCAAACATATGATATAATTAAAGTAATATGTAATAACTTTTGTAAAACATGACATTATTTTTACACTATGTATAAGCTATGAATTGATGTGTAGATATTAACTTTAAATAAATGTTTATCATTGCTTTTATAATATTTATTATATTAGTTATTATAAAATGCGATAAATTTTTTTTTGTTTCATCAAGTGCATATTAATTAAGGAAAAATCTCCAATGTCGAAGTAAAGCTGATCCAATTTGAAATTAATGATACGCTATAAATATTGATACTGATCGCGAACGTGACGATGGACATAACCTGCAAAAAAACCCACGTCACACTATCCCTTTATCGATGTAACCGAACGCCAATTATCGACGCCTCCGACCTGCAAAAGGCGAAACCTTATAGCTCAGCCTTCTATAGCTGCTAGATTTATATTGCATGTATATACATAAGCAAGGGAAATCGGACCGTTGCCTTAGATGAGGTAACATTTTTATATCGTCTTACGCAGTTGCGATCTTCGACTTCAATATTTTCCTTATACCTACGCGGAACATGTTTTATGTAGCAAATTAATGAAGACAGGATGAAATCATAAAATTGAAACGGTACTTTATTATTTCGGTGTATTGATATACTCTATTACATCGTTTGGTAACGCTGAATATCTTGCTGAGAATTAACAGGAAGAATGGTTAACAAGGCTCGTTAAAATATCAACACCTGCGCCGTATGTATATGCAATATGCTTTCTGCATGAGTAACGATAAATACGCTCGAATCAAGTAGTGCGATCAAATCAGAAATTATATTGTATAATAATAACCATATCATAATTCAACATTTTTATTATTTATTCTACATTTGTGTATTAAGGTGGAAACACAATGAAAAGCACAGGCGATAAGAATAGGAAACGGGGAATAATAACGAGCCATCCAATCAAAGTTCCGGGATATAAATTCGATATATGTATAATCCCATATACTAGTACAAACTTACTACTACGAATGAGACAAAAAACGTGGAACAGGCAATAAGAACAATTTTTCGACGCGTTGGATTACCATTGCCTGTTGCCTATAACAATGCTAATAATAATGAGAAAACATAAAAAATAATTAAAGGAATAATTTTCCCTTTTAAAAGGGGTATAATTGCTATAATTGCTCATATATAATTTTATATATGTATAATTATATATGAGCAATTTTCTTACATTTCTCCAACTTGATTTTTTTCTAAAACATTATTGCAAATATTACACTTGCAAAAATTACCCTTTTAATTATTTTTAATGTTTCTTCATTTGGGCGATATGGGGCAAGTTAACGAATGAAACGCACTATGAATAAGAAATAGACTCGAATATATATATATATATATATATTTAACAGTAGAATACAAAAATATGAGATACAATGTTCGTAACAAATATGTGCCCTTCGCTCCAAGACAGGGTTGGGAAATTTAACGCTGCGAGAAGTTTCTTACATTTTCTACGTATAAAATGTATAATACGTATAAAACGTATAAAACGTATGAAACGTGTATTATACAACGTTAAAATTCTAAAATCCATTTCACATGAAAAACAACACAGTGAGCACGATGAGCACTGCATAAAATTGGACCACTGGACACGGGACCAATTAATATTCATCTTAAAGTTGTCATTTTGATTTACATACCTTCTTATTGACCCAGCAGCTCTATGCTAGGCTTATAGTGATATATGTTCCAAAATTGAATGCCTGTACTGAAAATCTATAGTGCACGTAACGTAAACTGTCGCATTTTCAGTGTTGGCGATAAATTTGGAATACAGTCATGGTATTCTTGGATCTGCTCGCGTTGCTTGCACTTTTCCACTCAGCAAGTTCACTTTTACTCTTGTCAACGCCCAAACATATTTCTATCTCATTTTAAGCTAAAAAATTGGAAGATTTCAAGCAATGCAAACATTGCGACGTGCGAACGATGAAGCGCCATTTTACTACATGGCTGAAACCTACAATGTATTATACATAGTTTCATTCATGTATGAAATCACATATAATACATTGAGTTTGATACCCAACCCTGCTCCAAGGGAATCGTTCAGAACGTGTTGCCAAATTAAAAATTGTGTTGCCTCCTTGAGACTTATCTCATACGTCGTCTATTGGCTGTTACTTCTAGAGAATTTCGATTGTTTTTATACCTACAACTAAAATGCTCAACAAACAAAATAACTATATAAAGATAAAAGCAATATCCGTCACTTCATTATTATTATTATTATTATTATTTATATTACACTAAAAAGTAATTTCACAAAAAAAAGAAGAATGTATGGACATATTTCATGTATAATTATATATGTTCATGGATATTTACACATATATGTTTATGTATGTTTATACATATTTATAAACAGGGTGTCTCACGACCACCCCAGAATACTTTTACAGAGTATTCTAGAGATAGAGTAAAAAGTGTTTATGAGCATCAAATTGTTAAATTGCATGCTAGTCAATTTAACTTGTGATATTATTACAGTAATTCAGTGGAGTTTGCGTTTCAAGACCGAAAAATCATTTCGGTGCTCAGTTTAAAAGGACTACCTACATACCACCTTGATCAAGAAGTTCCCGGAATTATCACCAGGTGATGCTCTGAGTCAGTTGATTTGAGGTCTGTTTTTTTGGTTAGGTTACCACATCTATCATTGACATTTTCACCAAATTTTATCGCCACAGCTTGACATTTGTAAAAGTTACGCCGTCTTGAGTACATCTACCTCTGCACGGTTTTCGATTTTTTACAGTTTTAAAAATGGAGTTGAATTTGCAACATCCGTGAATTTTTGACCAAGAACAAAACGAATACCATCCAACAGCCATCGAATTCACCCGATATGGCTCTCTGAGATTTTTTTCTGTTCGATCGAGTCAAAAAGCCACTACGGGGAACGCGTTTTAAGCCGAAAGGAGGTAATGGAAAAATCGAAAACCGTGCAGAGGCAGATGTACTCAAAATGGCATAACTTTTACAAATGTCAAGCTATAGCGATAAAATTTGGTGGAAATGTCAATGATAGATGTGGCAACCTAACTAAAAAACAGAACTCAAATCAGCTGACTCAGAGCATCACCTGGTGGTAATTCCGGGAACTTTTTGATCAAGGTGGTATGTAGTATATATAAATTCACATAAAATTATACAAACACTTAAGAGAGACTATACCGTATACCCAGCTATACCGTAATTAAAGGTATTGATCTCTTATTGATTATAACTCTCGTTATTTGTTTTATAAAAAATAACAATGCTGTATATTTAATACACAATAAAATAGAATTTCAGATGAGGCTAATGAGAGTCAAACTCTGATGCAAGAGCGAAGAGTTAGGAGATGCAAATAATACTCAGATGTTAAAGCATGGTTAGTTTCATTTATTGTATCGAACGTTTCGGCTCACTTTAATAAATGAAGATAACCATTAACACCTGAATATTATCTGCATCTCCTAACTCTTTGTTCTTACATCAACGTTTGACTCTCATTAGCCTTATCTGAAATTCTATTTTATTGTTTAAGATCGAAAGTCCTTATTTATATATTTATATATTTATATAAATGTTCTTTATATTTAATATTTTAAACAATATAATACGAATTTGTATCAACGAGAATAAATCTAATTAAATAAAAGAAGTTCTTATATTCAATCAAAGCGAATCTTAATAATGCTTAAATATTTCTGTGTGAATTACATATATATATATATGTATATATCTGATTCTGCAAATTGTGCGTTGCAATGTTTTTCGATCGCGCGCGCGCGCGCGCGCGTGTGTGTGTGTGTGTGAAACGCATTCCTGAGCAGAACTATAGAGTTATAGTAATAGCACTATTATTAAATTGATAAGCAATTTAATAATGTTTGATTCTAATAAGCATTTTTATAAAAAAATTAATAGATGCATTAAAGAGAATTAAAAATCTGCGAATAATTTAACATTTGATTTAAAACAGTCATTTACTGACTGATTATTTAGAAATAGCGAGAATGGCATTATCTGAGATCGAATACGCAGAAATTGCCGGACATTGAATAAATTGAATCAGTTAGTCGGACGACAGTCTATGATCCTTCTTTTGTGCGTGCAAATATTGCCTTTCTTTCGTCAAGGCAGCTGCATTAGAATCAATAGCCTCAACGAGTCATCTTTTTTTAAGCGCTTTGTCTGTCAATCATCTTTATCAAAGTTAAGTGTCTAGTGTGGCCCACAGACCGAACTCATTAGTAACATGTTAATACTTATGTAATACTGTCGTAACCTGTGTTGGTTAAGAGTCTAAATTCTTACTCTCTAAAATTTTGAAATCTAACTCTGAAGAGTGAAATCTCACTTTCAAAAATTGACAATTGAGCCACTCTTTTTGAATACTGGTTCATTTATCACTCTTTAGAATTAGATTCTACTCAAAAAATTTTAGAGAGTATGATCACTCTACTTCCTCCACTTTTCCCATCCTTAGCTCATATTAAAATATAAAGATATTTTAGTTCTATGTATAGAGAATTGCATTTAAATTCAGAAAATATGCTCTCTCTCTCTCTCTCTCTCTCTCTCTCTCTCTCTC
>NW_017257021.1:218630-219156 GCF_001594055.1 Mycetomoellerius zeteki | reverse complement strand
TCCCTCTTTTTTCTCAAAGTTACATATTTCTTGTTGGTATCTATGCATATTTATTTGTTAAGTCTAATATTATGAGGAGGATTATGTAATATCTGCGTTTATTTGTATGTGAGATGAGATCTTTGAACAATCCGGTCTATTACATTAAACTTATGTAATTTTTTGAACTGCTGAGGAGGGGTAAGTAAAGTCCGAAACGTATGTGCTGTAGATATCTCATAAGAAATAGAATAATACATTAGATTGAGCAGTTGTCACCTTGTCTGCTCGTTTAAATTCGTTGACCTCGTATTTGATTTATTAAATCTAATATTTTATTAACATTATATTATAGGTACATATTATATTAAACTTTATAAAACAATTAAAACAATGATTTCATATGTAATTTGTTTAAATATTTTATTTTAGATTAAGAATTAAGAACATGTACAGGGTGTTTCCAAATTAAATGGCAAAACTTCGGGAGCGTGTAGAGGAGTAAAAAACTAAGAAAAAAAGTCCTATAGACATATGCTCCTTTTTG